>NW_006766898.1:626997-635635 GCF_000275845.1 Dichomitus squalens LYAD-421 SS1 | reverse complement strand
GGTCGGGTAGGGTAGACGCCGGAGAGAAAAATCCGCGCGTTCACGGACTCATGCAAGGCGCTGTAAATTAGGGGTAGTCAAAGATGGCGGTTCGGTTGACGATTCGAGGGAACGATTCGGGAGACGATTCGAGAAGGGGGGAATCCGCGTTTCTGGCAGAATCGCGTCGAATCGCCGGTGCGAGTCTGGAGGAGCACCGCACACCCGAATCGCGATTCTCTGCACTCGATTCCCTCAGCCCGACCTCGGATAAGCCCTTTTAAAATAGGTTATATGTCGAAATTGTACTGGGGTTTGTCTTAGCACGTCTTACGAGCGACCATGGCCCTACTGCAAGCTTGCCGCTTCTCTACTTTTATCAGAATTGCTGGTCTACAGATTCCCTCCACCTTCAAATGTCCAATCAGACCGAAAACCCTACTGTCAGAAAGTCTGGCCGTCTCACTTGGCAACCTTCTGCTGGCTCTGGCACGAAGACCGGGAATCAAGTGCGCCGTGTGTCTGTTTGATGAAATGGATAGATATTTATTTTCTCTGAGGTCCCAAGAGCTGTAACGAAGCATAGTAGGGGGGTAGAGCAACGCGGCACACGGAGAGAAACCGTCGCGCGAGGATGCATGGACTACACTGATTTTGATATCACAGACGCCCGAAGGCCTGACCGACTCAAGAATTTACCCTGGAATCGACCCGTAGAAACGTGGGGTGGTCAAAGTGCCCACACGAATCCAGGACGATTCCATTCGACGGAATCGCTGCAGAATCGCTCGACGAACCGTCCTCCGAACCGCCATCTTTGACTACCCCTATTGGCCCCGGTACGTGCAATGCACCCATATGACTGCCGATCACCACTAAATTTCGCTCTTGACGGCCAAAGACAAGATGCGCTCGACCCAGTCCGAGGTGAAGCCTGAAGGTATGTCGGAATCGAGTACAGCCCTTGACTCCCGTCTCAGCTCCCAGTGCTATGGCCACAAGGTCTGAGTGCGGCTTCTGACTATTGTCTGGATTTCTGCTCCTCTCAATAAGGTGCAGAGGCCCTATCGAGCTGCACAGAACAACGGTGTAGGGGCAGCGCTTCAAGCTTACATTGCAGGTGTCCAGCGATGTTCTTGATCCAGCCTTCCCAAATAATTCTTGCTACCAGGGCGGTTTTGACCCCTGCAGCGTTCTCCGGACCGGAGACAACCGACACAGTACTTCTCTTTCTGGGGAAAGAGTCGGAGGCAATGATCACAGCAGACGTTCGCTACTGACTGGTAAAAGACACTTATCAGCCTAGTTTTAAAGTTGACGACGGTTATACACTGTCCCATCCGGCCCCCGCGGCCGATCAAAAAGCTTCGAAGTCTCGCTCTCTTGTGAACCACCGCACAACTTTCTTTGCCTTAGCTCTGGAGGCATTATATGCACTCGTTACTACGGTCCAATCCTGAACGGCCTTCGAAAGAATGCGACAACCGCATCCGAGTACTCAGTGAGTACCTATGGGGCCCAGCCTGAGGGTTCGCCCTATCCGACATCAAAGAGGCTAGGCCTCTGTCAGTAGAGGGACCAACCCGTCCTCTTTAGTGAAAAATCCCCTGCATACTCACAGTGGGTTCTATAGTGAGCAAGACTTGGAGAGAAATCGAGTTTTGCGATCAAGTCCAACATCCGCGCCCCATCCCCCCTGGGCCTATAAAAGGGCCCCCGTTTGGCCTTCCCATCCTCACCAAAATCATTACCATCCCACATACCAAAGCGCACACACGGTAACATATTCATGATGTCTAACAAGGTCAAGATCACCACCTTTTTCGCCGACGCCGCCCTCTTCGACATGGTATGTCTCATATTGATTCCCAGACCACTGTCTAGATACTCACTTAACGGCCACACAGGATGGCACACTCACCGACTCCATTGCCGCCGTCGAGGCCGCATGGGGCAAGGTCGCCCTTGACATCGGCGAGGACCCCGCGCACGTCATCGCCGCGACCCACGGCAAGCGCGCCGTAGACAACCTCGCCCAGTTCAAGGCGCACATCAAGGCGCACGAGATGGACGCCGAGGTGCAAGCGTTCGAGGAGTCCATCCTCTTCTTCGCCGACGCGTTCAACAAGCATGGTCCCGGCTCACGCGAGGTCTCGCCGATCTCCTCTGGGGTCGCGACACCCGCGCTGGCGTCCTCGGACTCGGGCTCCAGCTCCGAGGCGTCATCTCGCTCGTCTTCCTTTGCCGGTACGGTGGCGCCTCGCCCGTCGTTTGTGCGTCACGTTACGGACCGTCTTGCCGAGATTGTCGTGGAGGGAGCGATCGATGATGAGGTGTTCGTAGAGGATGGGGAAGCGAAGGACTGGAGGGCCGCACTCGCGGAGAAGCACAAGTTCGAGGCGTGGCAGATCGAAGCCGCTGCCGTCGATCGCTCCGTACGTATCCTCCCCGGTGTCAAGCGGCTCATGGACTCGATTCCAAAGGGCCGTTATGCCGTCGCGACGTCTGGCGCAAGAACCTATGGTGAACTGTTTCTCGTCCTCCTGAGTCACTCGGAAGGATCACTTACACATCCCCTATGCTTCAGCCTACGGCTGCATGACGCGCGTCGGCATCATACCTCCCGAGGTGACCATCACCGCCTGCGACAAGCGTCTGAAGGCTGGCAAGCCCGCGCCGGATCCGTTCCTGCTCGCTGCCAAGGAGCTCGGGTTCAGCGCAAGGCAGTGTGTGGTCTTCGAGGACTCGCCCTCGGGAATACGTGCGGGGGCCGCGTCTGGGGCGATCGTCATCGCTGTGTGCACGAGCCACGAGAGGTCGAAGATCGAGAATTGCGGGGCGCACTTCATCGTGGACACGTTGGAGCAGGTCCGAGTAGTGTTCGATGGGATCGATCTGAGGTTAACTGTGACGGAGAGGAAGCCTCTGTGAGCGGCCGGGGTGAACTGAATGTATACTTACTGCGCTCTGGAAGCGCACCTTGATATGTTGTCGATGACAACGTGATTCGCACTGTCGTCCTATAATCCATGATATAATCATGAAGCTCGACGCACTTGCCACTTGTGTATCGATGCCGCGATGTCCCTCGAGCGTTGCCTCGGAAGTACCTGAGTCCTTCCATCCTGGTGTTCGCCGTTTTGTTGCATCATCTGACCTGTTCTCGGGATAATTGCACAAGTAAGCCCGGGTCCAACAACAAAATCGCTCGGTGGACGCGGGCCAAGTCAACCGTTCAAGGACTACCGAGTCGCAAATGGCGGCTCAATTTCAATGTCCGAACCGTCCACCTCATAGGCGAATCGGACAACATGAGCAGACTGAAACACCTTGGTCATTCGGTATCATGAAAATAGTAGATATAAATACACAACGGACTTAGAGCGAAGTGCCCATCATAGCAAGGCCTCATGTAGTGTCACGGTTGTCACTACAGGTGCGGCGTGTGCAAACCGCCTCACAGGCACCATGAATATCAAGGCATCAGGACGGTCTACTCTCACGAGGGTTCGGATGTGCATGCCCTCCCGAACACTCTACTTGTCTTCCCCGTCGTGGATTTCTCTACAAGCTATGGCTATTCACCACGAGACGAGTGGGCCTGCTATCGTGTGTGCGTTCGGTGGTCTTGGCCAAAGGGCGGATCAACTCCTGGTCTAACTTCACAATCGGCCCTTAAGGAATCTTTCCTTGCAAAGGGACAATATTCTCAATCACGATAGGGGTACTCCAGTGGGTACGAGTCTACTATAGTTCCAACGACTAGCCTATGGTCTTCGCCGTCATCTCACCCCGTTGGAAAGGTTCTTTGTTGTTGAGGCAGATTCGGTGGCTCACGACTACATGGTAAAGCATCTGAACAATGTGCTCTGAACACGAATGAACAGACAGTAGAAAATCTTGGTGTTTGCTCGTCAGTAGGGTCTCGCCCGAGCCTAGGATTGCTCCGCAAAGCTCAATTCCTCCAGATGATACCGACGCGCCTTGAGGTGGAACTCGACATAGCCCTATCCGGAAAGGATCAGAACGGTGAATTGTCGCACGGAAGCAACGGGATGCAGGTCGACACGGCTACTTACGTTCATGACGCTTGAGCAAATCGCCTCCAGGCCAGGCGTCCTGGAAGCCAACTGCGTGATGGTGCGAGCGGCATCCAGACACTCTTCGATCAGTTCGGAAAGCACTGCGAGGGGCTTCTTGCCTTCATTCACTGCTCGTAGGTTGATGTAGTTTTCCTCGCCGACGAGCATCTCTTTGTAATAAGAGAGTCTGGAGTTATCAATCAGTATGTGTAGTTCACTTACTCACGTAAAATAGAAGAACCCACATATCGCTTAACATGGCCCGTTCGCGCCCTCAGCATGGATAGCCTCAATAGAGAAGCCAACAACGAGGGACGTACTTGAAACCAACGACCACAAGCTCCAGATCACTGTCAAGATTGGCGTCAGAATAAAAACAAACCGTGTCGAAAGGAGAGCTCACGGTATCAATTGTAGATGGGAGGTGCCTAGTACGTCTTCCAAACTCTTCACGAAACCGATGTGCGCGTATCCAGACGCGAAACCAACCCTCAGACGGTGGTAGTACGGATATTTGGTAGCTAAAGGGGAACAAATGCTGTCCTTCGAAGTCACTTCGACGTACATCGCGGAGATTCCGTCCAGTGTGTTGGTCACGATGGCGTCGGCGCTGACACGGGCGAAAAGTTCGTGAACGGTCTTGAGCAGTGCGGCCAACCGCGCCAGAGCGGGGTGCAGCTGCGGCTGTCCGAGGAGGAGCCGCTGGCCGAATTGTCCCATCGCGTCAGGGATGCGGTACCCCTGGTCATCTACGAAAGCCAAACACACAGTGTACATGGCGGAAAACCGCTGATACTCGTAGCTCATGTGCCCATAAGTATACTCCCCGGTGGCGGCGGCTGTATCGACGACGGCTTCGACGTAGCTTGATTCCAGATTCAAATTCCACGAGACGACCTCGGCTACGACTTCTTTTCGGAGTGTGGCATTGGGGAGATGGCCGGGATCACGGTAAGGGAGGCGCTGCAGGAAGTCTCGGATCAGACGCTTGGTTGTTGCAACCGCATCTAAGTCGTTGGTGCTGTGCTGGTGTATATGACTGGTGAGCGAGCCCCGAAGGGTGACAGGGATAGCAGGATCGTCGATGTCAGTGTGCGACGCACGGGGAGTAGATGGGTAGAGTCATACCTGCTGTGTGGGCCGGAAGAGTGAGGCAGACTCTGACTGAAAGGCGATGTCACTATGCATCCTTATGTACTAACTCGCGACGTACTGTGGGGTTGCAAGCATAGTTGCTGTACAAAGTAGACGTTTAAACGGTTGCGGCACTGATGCGAGGTACAAATGCCGGTGAGTAGAGCTGTTGCTAGAGTCTGACTTGATGAAAGCCAGAGGTTTCTGTCGCGATGTGAATATATATAAGATGGGCGAGGTCCTCTTTCTCATAGTTCGCCTACCTCTTGAAAGCTCAATGTGATCGGATATACGACTGTTCGGCACAAAAGCAACATGTAGACGCGGGAGGCATAGGGCCGGTCTTGATAGCCCATGGCGGACAAATGTTTACCAGCCGCCCACTTGATTGGCCGTTGCTCGTTCGTTTCTGCCACTAGTGACTGAGCTCTTGCGGTATGTATCGCCCGCCGCTGCGCTTCTTCCGGTAGCAGCTTTTCCGGGCGCCACGATATCGCTTGCCCCGGAACTTGTTCGTAATAATCACGGTCCTGGTCGGTGGAGCATTGTTCTGGAGTATCAAGACTCTCGGCGGGGATGGATGCATGGGAAGGCGCTACTAGAGCATTCAACAACAGCCCCGATCCGCTCAGGCGATTGTAGCATCGGTGATGTGCACGTTGGGTTCGGCCGTGAAATGTGGCAATTAACGTATGCATGACACAATACTGGATGCCTTGCGTACCTCATGTTATAGAATCTGAGCGGTTTACCGGCTTTCGGGAACGCGCTTCACGATGTCTCCATGTAGTTAATGAATGTGGGATGCGCGTAGCCTCCCTCCCTTTGAGCGCAGTCTTGAGTCGAGAGTAGAGTGGGTACCTCTTGGCAAAGCGAAAATGGCCTTGCAGAAAGACTGTTCATCACATGTCGCTGTTGAAATTTTAAATCAACGCGACGATTACATCTACGCCTATTCGAGGATAGCGCCAGGAAGATTTACCGGGTGCGCACAGGGGTACCTGAATTCCACCACGAGCGAGTCGTCGAAGGACGGTATATAAGAATTCACCGTCCATGAACCTAGCTGGTTATATACACATCCTGCCCACACGAGCAAAGAACGCCTCTGTCGAACGGGACTGCGTTACGGTTATCTCCGACACACCTCGGGATTGACATTCTTGAATCCACTGATACGTCGCGCAACGTACGGTTTGGGCGAGATAGAAGACCGCGTCGTGGCAATCACTGGGCGTGGCCAAATCGACGATCAGAACTGAGTCTCGTACACTCTCGGCGCAAAGACGCTGGAGACATCCAACGCAGCATGATACACGTACAACACTGCGGAGACCTCGGGAGTGTATGTCGACCCGAACTGACCAGGACGCAACGAGACCAAAAGATGAATCAGCGCAAGTAGGTCATCCTGGTGGCGTGTTGGGATATATGACTGGTGAGCCAACCGGGAGAGGGCGATGAGTGTAGCAGGAACATCAATGTCAGTGTGTGGCGCACAGGGAGTTGATGGGTAGAACTGCACCTGCTGTGTGGGCTGAAAGGGCTGGTCCCACTCTGCCTGAGAGGCGATGTCAGTGGATATATTCTTATGGACCAAGCTGCCATGACATACAGTAGGGTTGCAAGCACCACTGCATACACAAAACCTTTTTGCCGGTTGATACACCGATGCCCAAGCAAGTGTACACATTCCGGTCAGTAGTGCTGTAACTAGAGCCTATAGTCTTGCGTGCCTCACCTCGCGCCCCGCGCCTGACACGACGGCTCCTCGCAGACAGATCCCGTACGCCATTGCACGATACACAGTGAACGAGTCCTGCCACGAGCCCGTCTACCGCAGCATATCGGAGGAAAACAAGCGCCCCTGAGCCAGCCCGCGGTACACGCCGTCAGCCTGGGAAGCGGTGTCGTTGCCGGCTTCACTGTTGCCATCCTCAGCTATGTAGAGTACATTGAGTTCACCACAAAGTGTAAGATGGTGAAGCCGTCGGCATTCCGTTTCCCCCGCTATCTATGTACGCACGACGGCTAGACTAGGTCCGCCGTATATCCATGTGCGACACCGGCGTCGTATCCGCAGGTGCTTCCGTGAGCGGCTGTTCTCGCGCGCGTCCACCTTCTGTACACCAATGCATCACGTCAGGGACATGCAACACTGGACGCCGGGTACTAAGTACCTGGGTCGCTGCTGGGCCTGTCTAATTCTGACTGCTATACAATTCTTCTTCCAGCGATGTGTACGTGGTTTTCGCAATCTGCGATGAAAACCCCCGGCAATAGCTGACGCTCTTCCCTGCAGTCTTTCTTTCTACAAGGAGAAGCTGGCGAGGGAGACTAATAATCACGTTCATCTCCGTGAGAGCCCGGAGCAGACGTCAGCGGAAGAAGCTCTAAGTCACCTTGCGAAAGAGGACAATACGCAGCCCACTGCTCTGTCACGGATGTACGTGAAACACCAGCTAGTCTAGATATCAGTTTGTGATCGATCTACCATAGGGATACCTGGAGTTCTCACTCAAAGTAGAGCACCACTAGCTTGCACGATGAGGTTATCGGCCTGGACTTGCGAAACCAGTACTTAAGTAAAATGGAGTAGCCCGGGAGGGTATTGTTACCGATTATGAATTTTCGCGCAGCTTTTTCTTTAGCCATGACAGTGCGAGAAGTTTGTCGACCGGTTCCCGAGGATCCAAGTACCCCGTTCATATCTGCCACCGAGCCTGAGGCAACAAGGGGGATTAACGAATGAAGCCCATGTGCGGATGATCTTCACCTTCCTTTTTTAGCTTTGCTGTCGATGACTGTTTTCATTGGTGACAAGTTCCATCCTTACGTCCGCCCTCATGCACTCCGTGGTCGAGTCCACGGTCTTGGGGTCTAGGGAGTTAGCTGCCTCACGGAATGTCAGGGCCTCGAAGCCTTGCAGCTTCTCTTTCTATTCGGACCCTTCTAGGGCCAGACTGGCAGTGCAGTGTCCTTCCGCGTCCAGTGGCTGCCACAACAGCTTTGGTAGCAAGTGAGACCACGAAGAGTCCGGCAAATTAGCAGCAATTGTATGGCGCCTATTAGTCTCGTGACCAGACGTTCGGAGCTTTGAGCGGAAATGAAAAAAACCGGGACTTTCCGCGCTCCTGAACGTCTGGTGGATCCACCCCCGTGACTCCCCGCTCGGTGACCTGTGTGACTTTCCTGCCTCTCTCCCGACGTGTCCGAGCTGTCTTGTCGCGCGCGCCTGCCTGCTTATCTCGCGACGTCTTTGAGCTGCGCCGAGCCTACCGTCTGCTCGATGTCGATACTCCCGTAACCGGTACATCTCTCTGACTCTCGCGAGCAGTTGCTATACGTCCCCCATACTCAATTCGTCTGTTATCCTCTGTCTCTCATATGGGCAGACAGAGGAACTCTTCTAGTGCGTGCCTATGGACCCTCGCGGACCCGAG
>NW_006766898.1:461303-626750 GCF_000275845.1 Dichomitus squalens LYAD-421 SS1 | reverse complement strand
GCAGTGTCCTTCCGCGTCCAGTGGCTGCCACAACAGCTTTGGTAGCAAGTGAGACCACGAAGAGTCCGGCAAATTAGCAGCAATTGTATGGCGCCTATTAGTCTCGTGACCAGACGTTCGGAGCTTTGAGCGGAAATGAAAAAAACCGGGACTTTCCGCGCTCCTGAACGTCTGGTGGATCCACCCCCGTGACTCCCCGCTCGGTGACCTGTGTGACTTTCCTGCCTCTCTCCCGACGTGTCCGAGCTGTCTTGTCGCGCGCGCCTGCCTGCTTATCTCGCGACGTCTTTGAGCTGCGCCGAGCCTACCGTCTGCTCGATGTCGATACTCCCGTAACCGGTACATCTCTCTGACTCTCGCGAGCAGTTGCTATACGTCCCCCATACTCAATTCGTCTGTTATCCTCTGTCTCTCATATGGGCAGACAGAGGAACTCTTCTAGTGCGTGCCTATGGACCCTCGCGGACCCGAGGCAGAACCCGATGAGCTCCACAACAGATGGGGAGCTCTTTTCAAAGATGAGGAGGAGGACGAAGACTACGCTCCGTCCGAGTGCAGCAGCGACCGGCTTTCCGACGCGTCTGACTGGAATCCGATCGAAGCTGCCCCCGAGACTCCCATCCCGCCGATATACCGCCACAACACCCGGGTCATGCGCGAGCGCCTTGTGTTCTCGGTTTCCCGCACGCGCACCAGCGTTGTCGACTGCGTTAAGTCGATTTTGGCTTTTATGGACTCCAGATATGAATCTCCCCATGTATCTCAGACCCTAAGGTCCAGTACGAGCGGAGTGCTCTTATGGGCAGCGAGGAGCTTCCCCGCATTCTCGAGCGCTGGTACAAGGTCCCTCGCGCATCCTCCTCACGACACCATCATGTACGGCCCCAGGGCGCTAGGAAGGCTCTCGAGAAGTTTGCCCTGGAGTGCGTGGAGGAGATTGTTGACCGAGAGCTCGAGCCATTGTGCACAGTACAGGAGGTATGCAAGCTTGTAACTAGGACAGCGTGCAGCCGCATTGCGCACCGAGGGCGCCCTCCGACTTTGTCGGATTACCTTAACGGGGCGTTGGTATGTCACACAGGTCACCGAGCGGGGAGTCACGGGGGTGGATCCACCAGACGTTCAGGAGCGCGGAAAGTCCCGATTTTTTTCATTTCCGCTCAAAGCTCCGAACGTCTGGTCACGAGACTAGGCGCCTATGGTGTACCCTGGAATTATATAAATGAACCTTGTGGCTCCACCAACACTAACATCGCACAGACAACCGCGAGTACCGGGCATCCTACGTTTCACCATCTCACATCATAGTCACTGTATCCCTTTCAGGACCAAATCCACCGATTGTCTACGGCTAGGCCGACGTTCCCATCCATGACATACGCTGCTCCAGCGGGCAAAAACATTACTAGCGTGAGTTCGAAGATCATTTCTTCGTCGCCGTGTGTATTCCTGACACAAGCGCCGTGCCTCAACAGAGTGTCGCCGAACCTCATCACGACGTCAGGGATATTCTAAGCGACTTCCTGAAACGGGGCATGGCCAATAAACACGCACGTCACTCAATTCTGCGACACAAGGATGATCATCTCTATGATGATATCATCAAGGAAGTGGCCGACCTCTTCGCCGCCGCCGGAGACGACAAGATATTCGTCGAGAGGTTCAGTCGTACCGGCTGCTCAGATCACATACGGGCACACAAGCACCGAACACCAGCACTACATTGCCCTCTACACCGTGTGCCTCCTCTACGCGGACGACCTGGGCATCCGACACCTCGACGCTTTAACCCAGTTCTCCCGTCGCTTCTCCACAGGAGAGAAACAGCTAAACCCCGTCTTGAATAAACTCACCGAGCTTATGAGGCAGGCATATGACCTCTGGCCACAAGTCGGAGCTGACGCCATCGTTTCCGGAACTCTCGAGGCGGTATCGGCCATGTACATCGAGTGCACGAGCGGGGATATGAAGATCACCCCGCAGGCGACATTGTGGCCGAATTATTTCCGGAACAGGTCGGGGATTTGCCCTCCGTACGCTCACTTCAACTTCGTGAAGAACTGGCGGTCGGCTCCGGATTCGTATCTGCAACTGCTACCGTGAGTCTCTTGCGAGTTCACATTGCTGTCTGTGTTGAGAAGATGTTCTAGGTACCTTGAGTTCTACATCGTTGCAGCTAAGTGAGTGAACTGTTGTAGGCATTTACAAGAATTATCACCTGACATGCAGCATCAAATCTATCCAACCAGCGATGTGTGAGTATAAGAATCCACTTTGCATTCGGGAAAAAGCCGTCTCACGCACCGCCACGATAGCCTGTCGTTCTACAAGGAACAACTAGCTGGAGAGACAAAGAACTACATCCATATCCGGGCTACGACAGATCAAATGACGCCTGTCGACATGCTGCGCCGGGTCGCGGACGAAGTCCTCGCTTGTGGTGAACGAGTCGAACTACTCATCGGGGACGATGCGCAGTTGATGAGAATATGGCGGTCGTTCGAACACTTGCGTATACGGAAGCTGATGTAACACTGCAGGCATAGTTGCTCATGCAATTGACAGGGTGTGTTGGGGTTTCACGTGAAGACGCAACGTTACCAGCTCGCGGGACTGACCTTCGGGTCGTGAGCTATTTGCTGGCATATGTATGCAGCGTGTATTCCGTCATTCGTCAATGAAGGCAACACATCTTCGAATGCTACCATCAAGCAGAGCTATCGCGTGAGGAGAAAACACAAGGATCATTCCTGTACCACCTCGTAGCCATCATCCAGCTTGCCAATCGCTACTCGGAGGCCTGCCCACACTGCATCCAGAAGGGCGGCACCGTTGCCCATGCCGAACACAAGGGTAGACGCATAGAAAAAGTTAGCATTCCCTGTCCCTTGCCGCAGCCAGAGGCTGTTGAAAAGGGGAAGCAGGAGTGACGCATGCAGGTGGATTAATCCCGTCACAATCGGGTGACGAAGGTCTGGAGTATAGCAATAGTTGAGTCACGATGAAGAGCTGAGACGAATCGCTCTTACATGGGTAAGTCTCTGGGAATAGGCTAAACATGGAGATGAAGAGCCCGGGGTCGGAGAGCGTGGGGTATGGCTTGAAAACCGCGAGGATGCCAACGAGAAGGAACACGGCATAAAGCATATCATGCCTGCTAGCGAATCAAGACATGAGGAGCTCGATTTTTTCAATATGGACATACTGGAACTTGATGCATATCGGGGCGATATATATGAGCAAATGGACCTACACTTTCACGTCAGAGTGCGGTCGGGAGATTAGAGTGTTGGGAACGTACCGTAAAGACCAAGAGGAAGAACGGACGGAAGTGGTCGAACATTTCCGTGAAGAAATACCACCACAAACCAGGATTGGGCGTGAGGTCTGGAAGGGTGATGCTATAGTGCCGACCATCAACAAATATAAGCGCTGGATTGTGAAAGCATGCCTTACAAAGCTCCCCATGTCTTCTCTATCCAAGACCAATTCCCGCACACTAATGTCGACGCGAAGGAAAGCAGCGCAGTATATCCAAGGAACTCGCCCAGCAATGGCAGCGCTCCCTTTGGATCTCCGGCAAATGGGTGGGGCACCGTGAGACTCGAGACAGGCCTCGAAATGCTCAAGAGAAGAATAGGAACGAGGAGCAGCAGAGACGGTAGAGATATATGGATGAGGATGGCAAAGACGAAGAGCGATGCCGATGCTCGGCCTAGGATGCAATGTCAAGTCTGACTGGTAAGCAAAGAACGGGGCCGGTCAACACTCACCCCGAGACGCAAACATCAGGGAGAGGAGGGTCAAGGAGTTTTCTATGGAGGAGGTCGAGAGCGCCAAACTGGGGAGGAGAATATACGGGTTGAATAGATAGCTGTGGGTGGCTGGATGAACGAACCGCGGCATGATTAGACACATGGACGTACAGTGCGATGACCTGCTTGTCCCTCTTAGTGTACTTTGCTCCTGTCCTAAGCCTCCATATTCGTGCGAGTGCCCAGGCAGCAAGGACGTCTGCAGCAGTCCACAAGACTGGCGACGTGTAGCGCGTCAACGGTAACGCTGTCGAGAAGAGCGATAGCAACAGAGGGGACTGCGTGCAGCGTAAGCGTTGAAAGCCGGAGCAGACTGTATTCACGTACATGTCTGAATGACCCTCCTGAATATGGGTCGACGCCATGATCGAACAGGTAGATACCCTCGCGTACTGCACGCGCGCATTAGCAACCCAAAGAACCTAACGCGATACCTTGCGCACACCGTGAGTAGGCTGTCAGTGGTGACGAGAGCTGCTGATCATATTTGAAGGTCTCAGGTACTGGGGCGAAGGCAAGCGCGACTCGGACGGCAACGAGAGCAAGCAGAGACGGGTCGTCCATGAACGGAGCCAGGAGCAAGTCGCGTATGATGCAGGCGCCCATCACCCTTCCTGACTTGGGACCTCGACCATGGCCATAGACTATCGTGGCGACCCACCCTCGCTCATCCCTGCAAACTACTTCAAGTACTACCTTCCGTATTTTACTCCTCAAGAGGTAGAGAGATTATCGGAGAAGCAGAGAGGCAAGTTATCGGTGACACAAGAGGAGAAGGCTAGGCAGCAGGCGTGTGGCTTTATCGAAACCGTCGGCTCAGATATCGGCTTGTGAGTCTCTGTCCACTCAAAGTTGTGCCTTTTGAAGCTGAGCTTACCAAGGCGGCAGTCCAAGGAAGACTATTGCTACTGCTCAGAACCTCTACCACCGTTTCCACCTATTCTTTCCCCGCAAAGACTTCGCGTACCACGTATGGGTCCCGCTCGAGCATTCGGAACCGCGTGTACTCATGACATGATTTAGGACGTGTGCTTAGCGGCGCTGTTCGTTTCATGCAAAATCCATGACACGTTGAAGAAAACTCGAGATGTGCTCGTAGCGTCATATGGAGCGCGCTTTCCGGAACGAGCCGCCAAGGCGAAGGCTATGGGTGGCGAGATTGACATTGACCCCAATGTGCGTGCACATTCCTATCTTGGGCCTCTGATAGCTCACAAGGGGATAGGTTATGGAGCAAGATAGGCAAAGATTGCTTGCCATTGAGCGACTTGTGGTTGAAACCATCTGCTTCAATTTTAACGCTCGCTTACCATTCCCCTACGTCATCAAAATCAGCCGTGCATTTGGAGGTCGGTGGTCAGACTACCTCCTCAATAAAGCCTCCTAACGCTTTCTCACAGCGACGAGGAAGTTAGCCAAATTGGCATATCGACTGGCCACTGATAGGTAGGCTTCCGCACTTGCTGCCACGATGTGTGTATTGACTATGCACAGCTTCCGAACGCTAGTCAATCTTCAGTACCCTCCACACGTCGTGGCTCTCGGCTGTCTGTACCTCGCTGCCTTGCTTTCGTCCTTCGAGCGTGGGACGTCACCGGAACGGCCAGGACACAATACCGCCCATCAAATAGCTGCCACGCTGAGTGCGTCAGGGGAGTGGGGGAGGCAGTTCCAGGCGCACATCGAAGACATCGAGGAGATCGCCCACGCCCTCATCGATCTTCTCATAGCTGCGGCACAAACCCCCACCGCGAACACGTCACCCCGCACCCCTTCCTCTCCCTCACCACATCTCTCGCACAGCGCGGGGCAGCAGGCGCTTCCTCGACCCCCGCCAGTACCGTACAAAGCCGACCAGCTCATTCGACTGAAAATTGTCATGCGGGAGACGGAACACACGCCGAGAAATCGCGAGAGCGCAACTAGGGGAGAAGAAGACATCATGAACTTCAACAAGTCGGATTCGACGCTGCTCGGAAGGAACGACAAGACAGTCAGATTCATGTTTGGTCCTCCAACAATGGTAGATGATGCATGACGGAAGCGATTTGTGATACATTGCCCTGATTGTATGGTAGACACATGGCGTGAAACTGCTATCGTGACGACTACTGGTTGTTTGCGTTCGTTAAGTTCCACATTCCTATTGTTGTGCCCGGTTCTTTTGCGCTTGCCGCTTGCCGTGCAGGAAACGCAACCCATACCAGCTGCTGACGACCAAGACGAACGTTCCAACAATGGCAGCTCCGATGTATCCGCTGTTGTCGTTAGCCTTGGCCCAGCCTCACCGTCAGCGGTGTCCCGTGGGTGCATCGCACATGTGCAAGGCCTACCTTCGCCCATCCTCTCCACCATCTTCCTGCGAGTCCCCCGCCATCCGGTGCGTTCGCAGCGCTTCGGCACGGGGTGCAGTTGTCGCCGATGAGGCCCATGGTCGTGATCAACGAGATGCTGCGGTGTTCCGTTCAACCCCGAGTCCGACGAGCTGCAAGCACGTCCCCTCACCTGAACGCGACCAAGATGCTCATAATCGTGAGAAGGATGCTCAGGTTCGACATCGTGTTGCGCTTCACGCGCATCGCCCGGCGCTGCGGCATATCCGCGCCGTCGACGCCGTCCGCTGCGACGCCGTCCGCTGCGACACCGACCGTGGCCGGCTTCTCGTCTCTGGCCTTGCTGTCTACGACGAGCGCGGTCTGCGCGGCTGGTTCGCGCGGTAGTACCTGCACGGCTGCATCGTCCGCGTCCGGCTTGTTTGACAGAGCCGTGTGTGGGAGGGTGGGGTCGCTAGGGGCGGAGCGCCGCTCGAAGAGCGCGAAGGATCGCTCCGGGAAACCCGCGTACGAATAGAGCATGATGACGGAATCGAGGGAGTCGATGAGCGTCATGCCGACTGTGAACAGCAGCTGCGCAGAGATTAGGATGTGGGTGCAGACGAGGTACGGCTCTGGGGCTCCGCCGCCCTCGGTCCTCGAACTTGGGGGCGAACACGCACCGGGAGGACGACGATGTCCGCAGGATTGATCTGCTGGCCGTCAGGGCCGCGCTTCGCGATGGCCGAGACGGCGAGGAGGGCGATGGAGGATGCGGTGTCGAACCCTGCGGGACGGCGTGCGTGAGCCGCGGTTCACCTGCCAGTGGCCCGCGATGGGGACGGCGGAACGTGGGGTACACACCGAAGCCGAATAGGACGCCGACGGGGTACATCTTCCACGGACGGTCGACGAACGTCACGACGGGGCCGAGGAGCTTCATCATGAGGGTGTTCTGGTGCGACCCGTCGTCCTCCGGTTCTTCATCGAGCACGGCGTCGCCGCCATGGCCTTCTGCGCCTTGGGCTGCGCGTTCTGCCCGGAGCCGTCTGATCTGCAGCGAGCCACACGGTCAGAACGGCGCGAGACCGAGACGAAGCCGACGACGATGACGTCGGCGAACGGGGGGAGCTACCTGATGACGTTTGCGCAGGATCCTATACAGGATTATGGAGTTCGCGAGCCCGACGACGAACAAGAACGACGCGCTGACGGCGGAGCCTGTCCCGGGGGAATTGGCCCCCGTGAATGGAGGGGGTTATGTCAGACGCAATGTGAGCTCGTAGCCTGCCGACGAAGGGTGCCGGCGGGGAGCGTTACCTACGATACCTCCCACCTCTCCCACGCGTTGCATTCGGTCGTAGACGTCTGTGCTGATCGCGATGGCTACGTTCTGTTGCGACGAGAAGGAAAGGGAGTAAGCTGATGGTGTGGCAAAACGGGCGCGATTTTCTGTATAGAACGGGATGAGATAACCACAGATGGGGGACGGCGGTCGTCCAGCGCGCCTCGGTCCGAGAATGGAAGGCGGAGGTCGGTAGCCCTGGCAAGCGCCCGCTCGTCGACGCAGCAGCGGATACGCGACCTCCCGGCTCCTGAACAAAGCGCAAGTCTCGAGAGGAGCCGATCCCAAGTCTGTCCAAGGCCCGCGGGCGCACGCACGAAGCCCGCACAGAGACCTCGAGAAGGACCGGGGCACTCACCACCGCGACCACAATCGTGCTGTGCCCGAGCGAGAAGAAGAGGCCGCAGGTGACGGGGAGCTGGCCCATGCCGATCAGGCTCCTCGTCGCGTTATCGATCGCGCTTCCGTGCGCGCGCAGGGCATCGCAGCCGTGTCAGCAGCCGTCTTGTGGGGAGCGACAGAACCTAAGTAGGCCGGTGAGCTTCCCCGCCTTCGCGCGCGCGCGCGCGGGGCGTGACGGACGGACGGATGGGGAAGACGTACGGGGAGATTGCGGGCGGCATACCTGATGTGGTCCGCATCGAGCGCTGTGGGGTGGTGGGACGGGGGGGGGGCTGTCAGCGTGGGGTCTGTCCTGCAGTCCGACGTGGGCGCGGAGGATGAGCTAAAAGTGAACTTAGTAGCCGGTGGGAGTCGGAAAGGTTAAGCAGCTGCGTTCGAGCCCGGTTCTCTCGCGGTAACTTCGTTTGTAGCCGGCGTATACGGATAAGGCAGGTAGGCGCGGCTGCACCGGAGAGCGTGCTCTGCCTCCAGCCCCCGCGCGACGAGGCGGAGCCTACTGCGACCATCCTATTCCTGATTTGGGCGAAGAGCATGCAGCACGTACCGTGTCTGAGACCGATTGTCTGTAGCGTTCGATAGGCGCGATAGAGCGGCATCGAAGACGTTCATAAATACTGGTTTCAGACGAGCTCGAATTGGAAGTGGCGATATGCGACCGCACTAACCCAGGCTAGGAGCGCGAGCGAGAGGACCGGGCGCGTCTCGGGCCTCCGGCCGAACAGGACAGCAGAGACGGCCCAGCAGACGGCGTTCGCGAGAAGCTCGGCGGTGAGCAGCAGGACGGAGCGGCCAAAGAGCGTGAGCCTGAGACGCGCGGGTTTACCTGAGCGCCGGGGCGTGGTCATCATATGCGCTGACAGTTGGTATAAGCTCAGCAGTGAAAGAAGGCAGAAGGAAGAGGAGGCGAGGAGATGCAGCTCTGGCTGGGACCGCACGTCGATGGTCTGCGGAGAGAGCTGGGAGACCCGGCGAGTGGGACCGTCCTCGAGCGATAACGTTGAGCGCTAGCGGAAGGGAGTGCGGCGTTCAGGAGAGGAGTCGAGACGATAAGGCGGATCGATGGACAGGCGGGTACTGTCGAGTGTGGTTTGCGATAGAAGACGTGTTCTATTAGTACGTACACGTCCCGTAAGTGACGCAGATCCCTGGACTGAAGCGAAGGACCAGAGCGGAAGGCTCAGAACTATGTAGCTAGAGAGAGCAAACAGGTCTCAGTGCTGCCATTTAGTTGGCGAGGTCAGAGCGAACGCATTTGACGTTTATTCCGGTCCCATTCTGGCATTCTGGGCTGATTGTGCACAGAATCAGAAACCTGGAGCGCAAGAGACCTCGCTTCGCCCCGCAATCATTTTCCACGTGATTAGGGGCGTATGTCATGGCTCGTCAAAGCAGAAGTGGAGGGAATGCTGATTTCGGAGTCGAAATCGATGATTCTGCCATGAATTGCTCGAAGTGCCCCCTTGGCGAGTGCATCCGAATGCCAGTCTGGCGTTGAGACGAAACTGGGAACATTGTTAGAATTGATCACTCTGACCTTCCCTGATGCATGAGCACCGCGGATCATCTTGCGGTGAACTCGTATGCTTCCGCTATATGCGCGGGCGAATGTTGTGGTAAGCGGAATATGGAAGCGTTGCTCGGTCAGAAGAAAGTCGGGGAAGCAAGAGATGGAACTGGTTAGGCTAAGCTCACACATCGGGGAGACATTTGACTCGGATGGTCAAACATCATTGCATGATATGTATCGGCCCGGGAAAGCGAGAGGAAACAAAAGAGCAGGCGGCGGCGTGAGCATGTATGTCAGGTGAAAGTTTTTCGGATGCAGAAAGATGGGATTGCACCAGCAGCACAACGAACTGCGTTTACGCAAGCCTTGGCTCGACGGGCTGAGAGATTGTGCGGATCGATCATGGCGGCAACAGTTACTCCTCGAATCAGCATCCGAGAGAGCGGAGACCCTGTCTTGAGCGCAGCCAATATCAATGGGGGGGCAGAAATCGGGAACCGGCAATTTTGGCTCTTTGAAGGAGCGGAATATGGCAGTGCCTGCTGATGTTGAACAAGTCCAAGGTTGAGGGTGCTTGACCATATGGGACCTAGCGCGCGGACCAGACTAGATTGGGATAGGAAGATCGGGAGGCCAGCCGGGCTGTAAATATTGGAAGTCGGACACGCGACGAGAGGAGTGCGGGGGGGAAGACGGCAGGAACACATACATACTTGGGGGCCAGTCGACGACGATGGGCACTGGCACACGACTTGGGACGCGAGAGTCGCGGGATACGCGTGTGTCACAGAGGATGTCACGCGGGGGTGACGGAAACCGAACCTGGTCCTGAGGCCGCGTCCGACTGAGGCCGCTTGTGTCCTCTTCCGAGTCCCCTTCCGTCTCTCCCGGCCTGCTTCCCTCCCCCGACACTCGCCATCTATCCCCGCCCTCTTATTTCACGACTTGTTACGCCCGGCTTCCCCCCTTTCGTCCGTCCTCGCTTGCTCCTCTGTCTCTCTGCCCCCGCTCTCGCCTTGCTTTCCACATCCCGGCTATCCAACACACTGCATTCGACCGGCAAGTACTCGCATTCACCCATCGCTACTCTCATCACCACTCGCCCGCGTATGAGGAATGCCTCCCACCACACATCTCAGAATCGACACCTCAATAACCGCCTCTGCCAACCCTTCCTCCAGCCGAACACACTCCTCCCGCGATGGCCTAAGCCCAGGGCTGCCCCGCACCCCCCTCTCCGCCCGCAGCAACGCTAGCTTCACCAGTCGCCTCCGCAGCCCCTCCTCCGCATCCTCCCCCACCTCTGCAGCATCCCGTGCTCCCTCGAGCGCATCACACCTTTCCGCCCGCTCCCCCCGCCGTCCTGGCCCATCTACTCCAACATCCGCGTCCGCCCCCGCGTCTTCGTCTACTTCTTCTGCCCGCCCAAGCGGCCCCTCCGCGTGGACGATGATGACCGACTCCGGCTCCGAAGACGAGGCCATCGGCGGCGGCAGCACGGACGACTACGTGCTCGCCATGCACGACTTTTCTCCCCAGCAGCCGAACGCGACCTGCCTCAGCTTCCGCGCGGGCCAGGTCATCCACGTCCTCAACCGCGACCAGAGCGGCTGGTGGGACGGCGAGCTTGACGGCAGGCGGGGCTGGTTCCCGAGCAACTATGTCACCGCCGAGGTCGGGCTGCTCACGGAGGAAGAGCTCCCGGGCGCGAAGGTGTGTGTCCTTACCGGTTTCTTCTTTCCGTTCTCGATGCGTGCGATCGCTCGTCGTGACGTCGTGCTTGTTGTTGAATTTGCTGGATCTGTCATTGCCGCCGTCGCTGAAGCCGTGTTGAGAATGCGGGTCGACCGTGCAGCTGTCACGGCGTCTGCGGTCGACGACGATGAGCTGCAGTAGGCAACTGCCTACCCTTGGTGAACGGTGTTTTTCTTCCCGGAAACGCCGCCTTCTCCTATGTCTCCCCTCATCGACTTCTCGCCGGGCAGATCTTGCGTTGTCTACCGTGTGTTTGAATGCCCGGCGCCAAACTCCGCACATGTCTGGGCATATGCCGATTGCGTATGAAAAGTTTGATTCTCTATCCAGCGGATCAGAACCTTTCCGCGTTAGTTGGCCGCGCTCACTGGGCGGGAACACGAGCTTCTGGGGAATATTTCGTGTTGCTACGCCCCTCATCAGCAGAGGATCGGTGGCGAAGCCAGATCCTGTCGTGGAGCGGGAGACCCGAAATGTCCGGATTTTGAGGCCCGTTTTGTCTTCGAGCGTCCGCACTTCGGGTCCAAGCCCATTTTCCCTACTGTGCATGCCCACATCGCTGCTGAGTAGCTAACAGACCGTCGGCTTTCTGGAGCTCAGCTATCTGGGTTTTGATCTTGCCTCAGGTAAAGTGGGGTTGGGATGTCCGGACAAGATTTCCGGCATCTTTGCAGTTTTGAGTCAAGTCTTCCGGTTTCGGACCATCCAATCCGCTGAGAATGCCGGGAGAGTGGAACTGGATGGTCCACCTGTTGTGGGGGGTCATATCATCATTCGTTTGCTCCGACTTCGATTGCGGCGTTGTCTGCATGATGCTTTATGAGGTCATCGAAGACGGAGGCACAACAAGCATCCCGATGCAATCACAAGTCCAGTGTTCATCGGGATCGCATGTCAGCCCTGTGAATCATGAGCATGTTCTGCACGGTCGTCTGTGGGCTTCTTACACGGACTTCTGCCACGGCGGCGGCGTCGGGTTGTTACCATCTAACTTTACGTGCAATGCTATTGGAAGCATGGCCATCCTAAACGCCCGCGGACAAAAATACTGACCATGAGGTTTCCCGCCCTGTAGAACTCTCGACCCGGCCACAAACACAACATGTCCGTGTCGTCGACGACGTCCTGGGCGAGCAACGTCTCACAGAAAGGCAAAGCCACCTTCCCCCGCAACAACCACCGGCCAACAGCAGCGGACTCGTTTGGCCCCACCATCGACATGTACTGCCCCCCGCTCATGCTGCCCCTCCTCCGCGCACTCTCTCTGCTTCAAAACGCCGTGCGCATGAATCGCGTACACCACTTCCAGCCCGCAACCGCGTGCATCATATCGTGCGTCCGCGCCCTCCTGTCCGAGATCGGCTGCCTCTCGCGGGACGCGCCCGTGCTGAAGCAGCACGGCGTGCTCGCGCAGGAGCGCAAACGCATCCTCTCCGACCTCGCGTCGCTCGTCTCGCAGGCGAAGCGCGCGTCCGACGAAGGGACGGCCGGCATCTCCGAGGAGACGCGCGACATGGAGGTGCAGGGAATGGTGCGCCTTGCGGGGCAGCTGTTCGCGCACGTGCGCGGCTTCCTTGCCGTCGCCGTGCAGTGCGGCGTGAACCTGCCCTCGGCGGCCGCAGCGCGTCCCGTGCGCAGTGCCGACGCGGAGTCTTCGCAGGGGCAGGGGCGCTGGGGAGCGGGCGAGATGGGCGAGGACCACTTCGCGACGCCCGGCCGGACTAGCAACGGCATCGCGACGAGGGCGAGGCGGATGACAGACGCCGCGAATACGCCGTCGAGGCCGAAGAGCTTGGGCGACCTCAAGATCCCGAAACGGGCTGCGATGGGAGCCGACTACCCACCTGTGCCCGCCGGAACCCTGAGGATCCCGCAACGGAAGCTGTCCGAGCAGCAGCTCGCGTCGCCCGCGCGGAGGGTGTTCAGCGAGAGCACGCCGCGGCAGCACCACCGGCCGATGCAGGACTCGGTGAGCAGCAACTACTCGTCGTCGTCATCGTCGTCGTCGTTCTCGAGCGACTCGGTCGGCACGCCCGCGACGCCCGTCTTCCCCTCGGGGCCCGCGACGGCCGCGGAGCTCACGGACGCGCTGCGGTACACGCACGACAGCTTCCTGTCCACGATCGCGGCGTTCATCGGGCACGCGCACTCGCACTCGCGCCGCTCGCACGCGGCGAGCACGGGCCACATGTACGACCTCGTGCGCGAGGTCGTCGACGTCGTCTGCCGGCTGCTCACGCTCGTCGACGCCGTCCTGCGCCACCCGGACATGCCGCCCGCGCGCGCGGAGGGCGTGCGCGCGGCGAAGGAGGGCCTGTACGCCGTCGCGAGCACGCTCGCGGACTCGGTGCGCGTGCTCACCGCGCCGCCTGCGGACGGCGTGTCGGAGGAGGCGGAGAAGGAGGGCCTGCTGCGGTGCGCGACGGACGCGCTCAGGGCGGGCTCGGACTGCGTGAACGCGGTGAAGCGCTGCGTGCAGCGCGCGGCGTCGGCGGGCGAGCGCCCGTTCGTGTTCGTGCTGCCTGCGCCCGGGGACCCGGAGGGCGGGGTGTACACCCCAAGGAAGTTCGGGCACGGGCATGCGCACAGCGCGTCGACGGCGAGTGCGAGGAGCGGGACGAAGAGCGGAGGAGGCAGCGGCGGGCCGAGGATACGCAGGGAGAGCAGTTTGCAGGCGGTGCGCGGGCTGTATGTGGAGGGCGAGGGCGATGGGGAGGAGGAGGACCTGACGATCCAGGCGCAGGGCGTGGACGGGGAGGAGCATACGCTGAGGGTGAAGGGCGAGGCCATTCCTGTCATCGAGGAGCCTCCGTCGCTTCCGCCCTCGCCCTCACTTGGTGCAGATGGGGATGGAGGCGTCGAGAGCGAGCTGCCTACGCCGGTGACGCCGAGCGTCGTCTCCCCCATTCTTGCAGAGAAGCCCCTGCCGGAGCCGCGCCCGTCGCTCGACAGGGCGACGCTTCGTTCGGATGCGATGTCGCTAAACTCGTACGCACCCACGGAGGACGATAGGACGACGTGGGAGGGCAGCCAACGCCACGGCGCCGCTCCGAGCACGACGTCGTTCGAGCAGCAGCTCCTCAGCGGGGAGCTCCCGGCCGTTTCTGGGGCCCACCCGTTTGGCGCGGCGGTGCTGCCGTGGACGTTCCCTCACGACCATGCCCCCGAAGACGTCGCGTACAACTCGGACGGGCAGCTCGTGGGCGCGACGCTCGAGGCGCTGGTGGAACGCATGACGCCCCACGACGCGCTCGTCGAGCCGCCGTTCGCGGCGGTGTTCTTCATGACCTTCCGCCTGTTCACGACCCCGGCGGAGCTCCTCGACGCGGTCATCGCGCGCTACAACATCCTCCCGCCGCCAGGGCTCGCGGACGCCGACCTGCGCCTGTGGCAGCAGCGCAAGGGCCTCCCCGTGCGCCTGCGCGTGAGCAACTTCATCAAGACGTGGGTGGAGACGTACTGGCGGCACGCGACGGACGCGGTCGTCGTCCCGACGCTGGTCTCGTTCATCAAGGACGCGCTATCCGCGATGTTCCCCGGGCCGTCCCAGCGCATCCTCGAGCTCGTCCACCAGCGCGTGTCGGCGGGGAGCGCGGACACGCTGAGCCCGCGCGCGGACCGCGACAGGGCGCGCGACGCGGGCATGCCGCTCAACCCGCCCATGCTGCCCGGGCCGATCTCGGAGGTCCCGCGGCCGATCATGACGAAGACGGTGCTGTCTGCGCTGCGCTCGCGGCACTTTGCCGCGGTCGCGATCACGGACTTTGACCCGCTCGAGCTCGCGCGGCAGATGACGGTCATGGAGTGCTTCCTGTACTGCGCGATCCAGCCGGAGGAGGTGCTGGAGACGGGCGCGAGCGCGAAGAAGGAGGGCGCGGCGCCGAACGCGGGCGTGAAGGCGGTGACGTCGCTCAGCACGGCGATCACGGGCTGGGTGGCGGAGAGCATCCTGAACGAGCCGGACACGAAGAAGCGGACGGCGCTCGTGAAGTTCTTCATCAAGCTCGGCGACCGGTGCGTCTCGCTGAGGAACTACTCGACGCCGCGGTCCATCCTTGCCGCGCTCGACTCGTCGACGATCGCGAGGCTGCACCAGACTTGGATGGTGAGTTCTGAAGATGGATTCGCGTCGGGCGCACGCTGACTGGTGATGTCATTCAGGGTCTGTCTCAGAAGAGCAAGCTGCAGCTGGAGGCGCTCCGGAAGCTTGCTGACCACGCGCGGAATTACCATGAATACCGCTCGCGCTTGCGGAACACCGCGCCACCTGCGGTGCCTTTCCTTGGTGAGTTTGGTCCCGCGCCGCTTGTGGTCGACTTTCATGCTGAGACGCGCGGTCACCCAGGCCTCTACTTGACAGATATAACGTTCTGCCGCGAAGGGAATCCTTCGCACAGGACGTCACCGAAGGCGCCTGAGAAGAAGCTCCTCAACTTCAACAAATACCACAAGCTCGCGCGTATCGTACAAGGTACGGTAATCTTGCAGATAGTGGTCTGTCGCTCGTCGCTAACGCTGTCGCCCGTAGATATGCAACGTTTCCAGGTTCCCTATAACCTGAAGGAGATTCCTGAGGTCCAAGTGTACCTGCGCGACGCCTTTGAAAAGTCCCAGCGACAAGGAGACCTGCAGGATCTCTATCGACGCAGTCTTCTCGTCGAGCCGAAACAGTCTGCCGAGGCACCTCCGAGCAGCGATGTGCCGCGACAACTCTTCGCGTGGGCGAGTCGGTCACAATCGTCCGTGGCTCCCTCTGCAGCGGCTTCATAATGTCTAGTTTTGTTCCAACTTACTCCGTCGCATTTGTCTGTCTTCATGTTATAATGTCGTTTGGCTTTGCACTCCCCGTTATCGTTTTGTAGACCTGCATCGCTTCATTGTCTTGTACTTGTGTTGTTGCATACATACCTCGTCCGCTCTCTCATCCCTTCTGTGCTTATGGACAATACAACATCGTCTTCATTGGTGTCATTGGGGCGTCCGACTCGCAGACGGATCCACTAGTAGTTCTACGTCTATCCCTCAGCATCTAGTTATCCCTCATCTCTCCTCACCTTCGTTGTTTCACATACTCCGTTACCCTCCTCTCCATCCTAGTGACCACTCATCGTGTCATCTCGTTTGCTTCCTAAGTTTGTACTCGACTGGCAACGCTGCGCTTGCAGGCGGCGTGGGCGGACTGTCGGCAGAAAACTAATGTACTGTCCAATGTCCTAGTTCACATATTGTTATTCTCCTCATCTTCCTTTGGAATATATGCTGGTATAGAGCATCTCTAGCGAACATGCCAGCTTTGCTGACGATGTGGAGTCCGTAGGCTGCACTTCACACCGATTATCAGGCCAGTTGTCCCACGAAAGGGTTGCCAGGATGTTCAAAACAAATCACCGCGAGTCTATCTCAATCTGATGAACCATTTCGTCGGATAAATCTTCATGAATAGTTCTGAGCCTGCTAGATCTTGGAAGTACGTGTGTTGCCTTCATTGACGAATGACGGAATACACGCTGCATACATATGCCAGCAAATAGCTCACGACCCGAAGGTCAGTCCCGCGAGCTGGTAACGTTGCGTCTTCACGTGAAACTCCAACACACCCTGTCAATTGCATGAGCAACTATGCCTGCAGTGTTACATCAGCTTCCGTATACGCACGTGTTCAAACGACCGCCATATTCCCATCAACTGCGCATCGTCCCCGATGAGTAGTTCGACTCGTTCACCACAAGCGAGGACTTCGTCCGCGACCCGGCGCAGCATGTCGACAGGCGTCATTTGATCTGTCGTAGCCCGGATATGGATGTAGTTCTTTGTCTCTCCAGCTAGTTGTTCCTTGTAGAACGACAGGCTATCGTGGCGGTGCGTGAGACGGCTTTTTCCCGAATGCAAAGTGGATTCTTATACTCACACATCGCTGGTTGGATAGATTTGATGCTGCATGTCAGGTGATAATTCTTGTAAATGCCTACAACAGCTCACTCACTTAGCTGCAACGATGTAGAACTCAAGGTACCTAGAACATCTTCTCAACACAGACAGCAATCTGAACTCGCAAGAGACTCACGGTAGCAGTTGCAGATACGAATCCGGAGCCGACCGCCAGTTCTTCATGAAGTTGAAGTGAGCGTACGGAGGGCATATCCCCGACCTGTTCCGGAAATAATTCGGCCACAATGTCGCCTGCGGGGTGATCTTCATATCCCCGCTCGTGCACTCGATGTACATGGCCGATACCGCCTCGAGAGTTCCGGACACGATGGCGTCAGCTCCGACTTGTGGCCAGAGGTCATATGCCTGCCTCATAAGCTCGGTGAGTTTATCCAAGACGGGGTTTAGCTGTTTCTCTCCTGTGGAGAAGCGACGGGCGAACTGGGTCAAAGCGTCGAGGTGTCGGATGCCCAGGTCGTCTGCGTAGAGGAGGCACACGGTGTAGAGGGCAATGTAGTGCTGGTGTTCGGTGCTTGTGTGCCCGTATGTGATCTGAGCCAGGTCACAGCCGGTACGACTGAACCTCTCGACGAATATCTTGTCGTCTCCGGCGGCGGCGAAGATGTCGGCCACTTCCTCGATGATATCATCATAGAGATGATCATCCCTGTGTCGGGGAGTTGAGGAAAGTTCATGGTTGACTATGCCCCGTTTGAGGAGATCGCTCAGAATCTCTCTGACGGCGTTACTCTGTTGAAAAGGCAACACGAGTCAGACATACACATGGCAACGACGAAGATAATATCGTCAGACTCACGCTAGTGACGTTTGTGTCCTCGAGAGCAGCGTAGGGCATGTTTGGGATGGCCAGACTAGCGGTGGACAGTCAGTGAGATATACCGCAGCGGGTAGGATGCATAATGCACCTGTAAGGGATTAGTGAGGTGCGGGATGCCCAGGAATTGCGGTTGTGTCGGGGATTTTGGGGCTACGTGACTTTTATAGTCCAATAATCAATCACGGGCGCCGTCCAGTTGACACTATTCCCGACGCTACATGGTCTCAATTGCCAAACATCAGACGCCGAGGGACTCTGCACTGGCGGTCAAGCCCTGGAAGGGGTTTGAATGGAAGGCTGTCATGAGACGTCCACTACAGATGCATCTGGAGGCTTTGATAGCGAGAACGGACAGTCAGCGCGCAGCTTCATGAGTTATCTCCCAGTTCCGCGGACCGTGGACTCAGCGGCCCCAGAGGGCAGGAGAACGGATATAAGTGATGAATGTGAAGCCGATGAGGGCGGACACATTCCACGGAGAAAAGACGGGACATGAGAACTATCAGCACATGAGCGTCATTTGTAACTCCGGCCCCGTTGCTCCAGCCTGAGTAGTCGGTTTACACGGGATGCCAGGGAGACAAGTCTACAATTTTTGGCACTGTTAATGCTCAAGAAAGAAAGAGCTGCGGAATGACTTGAAGACTCGTTCGGTAACATCGCCCCTCCGGCTGCCACTTCTCTTAGCCGACGCCGCATATCAAGGCTGATAACCCAACTCGGCAAGCCGGTAGCGTTTCGCACTGAGTGAAAACTCTAGGTATCCCTATAGCAAATTAGGTCAGTCATCAGACTCAGACTCGCTGATGTTATACGCACTTGCATGTACGTCCGCCATAGGGCAGTCAACTTCGAATCCTCGTACGTCAAGGCGTCCATGCGACGTGCGCTGTCCAGAACTTCTTCAACCAGTCGACGTAAAACCTCTTCCGTTGATGTCCGCTCCGCGCTCGCACGGAGATGGACGTAGTTATTGGTCTCCCCCGCTAGCTCCTCCTTGTAGAAGGAAAGACTGCGGGGAGGAGCGTCAGCTACTTCCGAGGGCATCGTAACGGATTGCAAAAGATACACACATATCGCTGTAATAGAAACCGCCGTGAAGCAGTCAGAATGAGTCAGAAACAGCAGCGACCCACGTACTTGGTGCCCAGCGTCCAGTGTTCCATGTCCCTGACGTGGTGCATTAATTAACAGACGGTGGACGCGCGCGAGAACAGCCACTTACGGAAGCACCTGCAGATACGACTCCGGTGTCGCACGCCACTCCTTCATGAAGATGAAATGGATGTACGGCGGACCGAGTCCAGCCCTCGTGCGAAGATAGTAGGGGAAGCGAGTCGCCGACGGCTTCACCACCATATCTTTCGTGGTGAACTCGATGTACATGGCTGTGACCGCATCAAGCGTTCCGGAGATGATAGCATCTGCGCCGAATTGAGTCCATAGATCGTGGGCGGACCCGAGGAGTTGCGCGAGACGCTGGAGGATTTTGTCCGGCTGCTTTTCACCTCTCGCGAAGCGACCGGTGAACCGCATGACGGCATCGAGGTCGCGTTCACCGAGATCGTCGACATACATGAGGCACGCTGTGTAGAGTGCGATGAAGTACCGGTGCTCGTGGGTCGTGTGGCCGTATGTGGTTTCGGCGTAGACGCAGCTGCCGTCCATGATTTTGGCGATGAGGGCAGGCTTGATGTCAGCTGGCCAGGATGTCAGCTCCTCCGCGAGCTTTCTGCGAAGCTCGGCGTCATGGGGGCTTCTAGGCGACTGGTAGTTGCTAGCGTCCAGGAAACCACGGATGAGGGTCTTGATCTCGACATGGGGATCTGGGACAATCTGAAACAGTAGACTGGGTCAGCGGAAGATGATGGTGGGCACAGGATCACACCAACTTCGTCGACTGTAGCAAGATTACTACTGATTGGAGACATCACGGCGAGCATGGGAATAAGAGATCCTGGCGATTGCTGGGTGAGGTAATTAGCTTGCGTAGACCGAGACGACCAGTGGGGTTATATAGCCTACCGAAGTCCGACCCGTCGTCGTACCAAGAACGCTTCTGGAAATGCGACAGTGTTGACACTTCCTGGAGCTCACGACCGTGCACTACAAGAGTTCGACCTGATCCCATAAGTGGAGCTTACATCCGGCGCAACCTGACTTGTCTGCCCACAAAACCCGACACCGGTCGGCTGCATACAGCGTCGCGGTTGGCGTTGCACGCATCTGACGTAAACTGCCTCCTTCTCAAAAAGACTCGCATAGCCTGTGACGATGCTGCTGCTGCTGCCAGGAACACTGGTTCGGGACTCGGAGCAGTGACCTGATCCGGCGATTGAACGAGGAGCCTCCGAGCCCAGGACTGGAGTGTCGTACGATCTGAGACACATTGGCATGTGGTATCGAGCCATACGCCGACGAATTTGAATAACATACCTTTCCTCCCGTCGTTGTCGGTGAACTGAAGAGCCATATTCTCGGCCAGTGCTGTGCCAGCGTTCCACCTCCCGATCATAAGATCTCTGTATCCGGTGTCCTCTAGGCGCGTCGGCACGACAACGAGCGCTTGTAATCCCTTTGCGTGAATCTGTGGTCATTTCCAGGACAGTTCGAAATCATATCAACACCGGCGCGTGCTGATGTGTGTCACAGGGTCGTAAGGCCCAGAGAATTCACAACACCTTCTCGATTCCAGGCGGTAGCCGTCTTGCTGGGACCCGGCGCTTTCTGTTGCATTTGCGGTATTCTGAAGCCTGAGGTTCCGAGAGCCTGCATTTGTCTGTGTGACATGTGCCAGCTAGTTGTCAATGGAGTGTCCTGCATGGACGCTATCTCTAATCGGTTTTACCATTGCGTCATACACGCAGAGATCATTTGTGCCGCCCGAATGTTCCATCCTTGAAGCGGCCGCGCCAGTTGCTTGCTTACGAGCTTACATATGCCCGAGACACGATTCCACAGGGCCACTGGCTGTCTGAAGACAGCTGCCACTAGCCGGAATCAATCAGTGATTTGAGAACACTTGCTTCAGCGACATCATAAGTAATCGGGTGTATAGTGCGATCCATTGTCAAATTGTTGGAAGCTGTCACCGTAGCAGAGCCTGTGCATTGCGTAACTGACAGGCATTAGAATCAGAACAAGCCTTTTGGGCTCTCTCCTCCTGCGAGGAACCTCAGTTGGTGCAAGATGGTGGGAAAGGGAATGACAAGCTGATGATTCGGAACGTCTACATCGTGGAGGTTCATCGAATTGTTGGTTGTGATGAATAGTTTGCAGAGCTAGGATACATATACAAAGCAGAGTTTGAAGTCCGAGTTGGCCATACGACTCGCGAAGCAGAGCTCCGCCACTGAACGTAACCCTTATGTAGACTTCTCATTGCTCGTCCACCTCCGCTACGATCTCGTGCAACCGGTATCGGCGTGCCTTGAAATGGAACTCCACGTAGCCCTGCAAATGCATCAAACCATTAGCCAATATATCAACTGCACAACTCTTTGCGTTACCGACCATCAAGAAACCAAGGTAAATTTCCGTGAGACCTGGCTGAGGGGCAGCCATTTGCCTCAATTTGTACACCGAGTCCAAATTCTCCGCGATGACTTGCCGGAGGACCGAAATTGCTTGTTTCTGTTCCACGGCCGCGCGCATATTGACGTAATTATCTGTTTCCCCTGCGAGCGTTTCCTTATAGAACGAAATTCTACGTCGTCGTTTGAGCTCATGCAGTAGAGGGATGGGATGGGATCACATACATATCGCTGGATTACAGACAAGAGATTTATCAGCTCTCGGCGCTTATCCAGTTACATTTAGGGAAGGACTCACTTGAAACCGACTACCACAAGCTCGGTCTCACTGATCGAATCGTAAGTTGCGAGACCTGATAGCATGAATAGTAGGCTTTCTCACGGAAGAAGCTGCAGATAGTAAGTTCCAACGTCGTCCCCCCAGCTCTTCGTGAAGTTCAGGTGAGCGTAAGCCGGCGCGATACCGGTCTTGAGGCGAAAGTAGAAGGGGTACTTCGTCGCGAAGGGAGAGATGACATCGCCTTGCGAAAGGACCTCGACGTACATCGCGCTCACCGAATCAACGGTGCTGGCGATGATTGCGTCGGCGTTGATGCGGGGACAGAACTCGTGTAGGGTACCGAGTAGCTTGACCAGGCAATCCAAGGCAGGATGCAGCTGCGGCTCCCCACGAGTGAATCGCCCAACGAATTGCCCAAGCGCCTCCATATTGTGGTGCCCGAGATCGTCAGCCAAGGTGAGGCATGCCGTGTAGATGGCGACCATGCGCTGGTGCTCGTGGCTAGTGTGTGCATAAGCTGACTCGGCAATGGAGCAGCTGGTTTCTGTAAGGCCTTCGATATACTTCCAGCTGAGGCCAGCGTTCCAGGAGGCAATCAGGTCTGCGACCTCGTGCCTAAGCTCCGAGTCTGCCGGGACGCAGGGGGCAGTGTAGGGAAGTCGGTCGAGGAAGTCCCGCACAAGAGCTTTGGTGGCCATGATAGGGTCTACGTCGCTGCCCTGGTTTCGAACGTTAGCGTCGAATATCACATAATTGCCAAACTACCTACTAAGATGTCTACATCGCCGTTATGCCTGAGTTTGCTAACGGCAAAAGGCCGTCTGGGCAAACCGATTGAGAATGGTACTACACGTCGCAGTAGAAGCTAGTACTCACGTAACACCGCATACGTCCATGACCGTCTCATTGACAAACGGCTTGTGCGCCTCGCTGAGTGAGGGAAAAGTGGGGTCGTTGAGGAAAGTAAACATGTTGACTGAACCTGGAGAGGAGGATGAGGAATCTGATCTATTGAGTTAGCAAGCAATGGGTCTTATATAGTGTCCCAGGTCACCTACAATGGCCTGATCATCACGGCAGCAGTTGTACTGCCAGACTCGTAGTTCATACCACGCCATTGAACCCCAGGTTCGCATAGAGATTCGATTGCATAGGTAAACGCCCTTGAGCCCGCGACGACGGAGGTCTACGACCCCGGCCCCCGTGACAGTTCTGGAAGCGAGTTGGTGGTGAGCACTACTGTATGCTGGCAACAGAACTGGAGTGCTCGTACTATGCCGTTCGTAGCGTGCTGCCGCTCGTTCAGAGCAGCTTGTCGTTACAGCTATGTATCACCCTCGGGGACAGGTCAGTGAATGCGTATCTGACGCTGTCTGTCAGCAGCAACCGCCAGCAGAGGAAGTGCACCGCTCAGCGTCGTAACTGCCGCAGGATGTCGTTGCGATCCGCTTGGCAGGCGCCATGTCAAGCGCCTCTGGACGCACGACAGAAATGGAAGAGAATTTGCGCGTCTTGAGCCGGTAGGAGGGCGTATTGATCGGAGTTCTACTTCGGTATGTATAGGCTACGATCTCCAAGATTGATGTCGCCGAAGCTCTAGAGATCGTCGTGGTGTGTCTGCCTTGAAGAAAGTGACACTGGTACTAGTGACGTAGCTGAGTACTTGTCATGTGTATTCTAGCGTCGCGCGATGGTTAGCAAACAACTCAAATACTTCCTAGGACATACCCTGGGATCATGCAATTGTATCACCTTTCATCAAAAGGACAGTGACAACGCCGTTGGCAGCGGTAGCCTCGTATAAGCGCAGTGGCGGGCGGCGGTAGTTACCCTTGAAATCGGAAATAGCCGCGACGTACCCAAACTCCGTCAACGCAAGTCGCCGTCACTTGCAGGCTGCGTCCTCTTGTATGCTATATGCATTTCGCTCCTTCCCGCTGCGACGTCCCATGCTTGACCCTGAACTGTCACGCATTGAGCTTCTGTCAGAATGGCAACGATACGATACCAGCTATTTCGGGACACAGGACGCCCATAACCGACTGTTCCAATAGTCGCTCGAGCCGGCGGCCGCTGTACAGACCGATACATGAGCGTCCCAGCGATTCAGAAGGACGTAGAACCATGGCGGGCTTCTGCTCGATGTATAGAGCGCTCTGCCCAGAACTGAAGGGTTCTCTAGCTCCCGCGGAGTACGCGGGCATCGGCGATAGACCGATGCCCACATACATGACGTGTGTTCCGACCAAATCGCATTCAACAGAACACACCGACTTCTGTGAAAGTCTCAAGGTTCAAAACAAGCAGTTTGACTGGCAAGGTGGAAGGGTGGCTCTGCTCCCGGACTTGATTAGGACCTGGATTGTTCGTCGTCATAAGTGTGACGAGCCAATCAGACGTCGCAAAACACCTGTCCCAGTACTTTGTCGTGAGGGAGCAGTGCTCGTTGAAGTCGTAGGCCAAGCCATAGATCCGTAGCAACGTCCTGCCGTGGTACGCATCCGCCCTTTCGGAGCTCTCACTCGAGAATTTCCGCGCAGCAGCATCGATAGAAAGCGTATGGGTTGCCTAACTCCTTTCATGCATGCCCGTTTCGCCGTCCAACTGCCCGAAACCACACGCTGCGACGTGGTAGTCGATGTGCGATGGACAATCAAGAAGTGTCAGCATGTGATGAAAATTGAAGCACAAAACTAACAGCGTTTTTCGTGAAGCGTTGAGAGAATAGTAGCTGTCCATACACACTCCAGCGCTTCATGGCTCGGCCGGCGGGGCCATCACAGCTCGAGGAAGGTCTGTAGCCGCCCCACCGATATCGCTATTTGTCAGAAAGTTGTTCGCTTCTGGCCACGAGATTAGGACTCTTGGTACCGGCAGCCCAAGAGGGAGCTGTGCACACTGTCTCGTGGCAAGAGCTAGCGCCGAGCGAGCCACAAAGACTGACGGCCGTTGTGCGGCGGGAAAGAGATAAAGATTGTGTTTTGCGGCGAGGCATTGAAGTGCTCTCCTCTTCGCTGAGCATACGCTGGCTCTACCTACGTACCTACGTTGATGTATTCAGCGCCAGCGATCTTCCCCACCTCCTACCATTGTGGTAGAGGCGGATGCAGTTCCTTCCTGGGTATTACACATTGGTAAAAGTAGGAGAAACCGAGATATTGCAATGCGAAAATACCTGACGCCAGTCTTAGGATTGCAGAACGCGAGACAACCCATCACAACTGCGCTCTTTCACCAGATCAGTCAAATCAAACACCGATATGAAAAGGAGATTGAGGAAGAGAAGGCCCCGGTGACAAACGCGCGCAGGCGCCGCGATACGTGCATTGCACGGTATCGTCATACCTATACGGGGACTTGAACGATGGACGCACGCAATCGACTGCCTCCGGAGAAATATGACATCGAGCTGGGAAGGCCGCGCGGTTTGAACAAGTGCACTCACGGCACAATGAAGGCCTAATGACTTGCCTGCGTGAAGAGGCGCCAATGTGCTCACCTGGAGATCGACGGGCCCTCCTCCGACAAGAAGCTCGGCGACGCGCATGCCTGCGAAGCCAATTTCGCGGCTAGGAACGACAGGAGACGCACGAGGTTTCTCCTTGCATGTCATAGATGCTTTACTCTGTCAAAGCGGAGCTCAGTTCACCGCATCGATGGCCACATTGAAGATCGATACCGGGCTTTGGATGTATACCAGTCGTTCGATGCTCGTAGAAAGATCATGCACCATGGGCCGCAAGAGGTGCAGAAGACGACGCAAACCCTGCGATCCTAGTCTCGGGAGAGGCCGGACCAACCGGGATTAGCCGGTCGTGAGCTGCCGCGTTCTTGCCACATCGGCACGATATGGGGTTGGACCTCTCCTGCCTCAATCAATGTCCTTCCAACCGCTAGCGTAACAAACCTGCTCTTCGACGAACGCTCACGACTCTTCGCGACAGGTTGTTGCATGGGCATTTCCCGTCTGCCAGGTAAGCTCATACATAATCTGGTATCGTCTCGTACGAGTCCAACACAAGATCTCTCTGAGTACATCTACATACGGCGTCTGCCCAGATCTCGCAATCTCCGCCCCTAGATCTTCCTCTCATTCTCTTTGTGGATCTCCAAGCCAGGCGGCGCTCCTAGAGCTAATTATGCAAACCGCACGCCCGTCAGCGTCTGCACACGCGCGTCTCCGCGATAACGCGAAAGCACCAACTCACCGTCTTTGATCGCTCCGTACAGGAGGAACTGACCGGCGACCAGGCCAGCGGTCATGATCATGCGCGGGCCCAGCCCTGCGAAAAGCCCACGGAATCCCGATTGCTGGGCGAGCACGCGCAGGCGGTGTGGCATGGAGCCCTCAGGCCCGTGGCCCTTGTTGATCTGCGAGAGGAGCGTGTCCGCGGGCTGCACGTGTGGCACGCGATACACAGGCGCACGGAGTTCGGTGGTCGTCAGCACCCGTTCTGATATCGAGAATAGCGACGCGCTTCTCCCGCGGGGGACGTCGCGGGGAAGGGGTCACGGACCTGGCTGAGGATGGCAGCAGCGAAGCCGGCGACGACGCCGCTTCCGAGGCTGATCGCGTACTTCGCGGGCTGGCTCAGGGAGCGCTTGGTCTCCTCCGACATGTTGCGGAAGACGAGCTCGTGGCAGAACTCGTTCACTGTGAACTGACCGATCGCGTACGGGATCTGTCTGCGGGCAGCCGTCGTGTCAGGGTTAGGCGCGGTGCGTGTGGGGGGGCGAGGCGTGCGTGCGGGACGTACTTGCAGAGAATGGGCAGGAAGCCCGCGTAGAGCCCCGCCACGCCCTCTTCTCTGGCCAATCGCGCGAAGCCCGTTGTGAGACCGGTGGCATAGCCCCGCTGGGAGACGAGCCGTATCCGCGTGGCTTCGAGGGGCGTGAGGAGGATATCGGCGAAGAACCTGCATTCAAGTTCCCGGTAAGTGCCACGCCCGCTCGCGTTCCACTGCTACGACTTACTCTCCGACGCTCGACGCCCCGAGGTATATCGCAGTGCGGTACTTGACCGCGGTGTCCTGTTCGCCAGCCAGCGACGCGAACTGCTTCTTCCAGAACTCGTACCCGAAGAACTTGGCGCCGCCCTGCACGAAGTAGCCGACGGCGGTGGGGCCGAACCCGGTGAGCAACGCGGACGCGCCCTCCTGCGCGACGATCCGCCTCCCGCCGGACAGCAGGGACATGCGCGCCATCTCGGGGTCGACCTGGATGCGCGTCTTGACGACGTCGATGGCTGGGCGGCGGCCGTGCTCAGCGTCCGGGAATAACGGAGACGCGACAGAAAGAGAGACGGCCACTCACGAGTCATCGCACCGTGTGTGAGCCTTCGGACGACGTCAGTGTCAGTGAGTGTCTCGTGCATGCAGATACCCGCACTCACGTTGCGCATAGCGCCCCGGCCAAGAAGAAAGTCGAGTAGTCTTTCGGCGTGAATTGGGGGAGGACATACGGCTGCTTGCCGGCAGCTTTTGTCTGTGAGTCTGCCATGGTGCTGGGCTCAGCTATTCGCGTGGATGAAGAAGCAGAAGATAAGGAATGGGATGTGCCCGGTCAGCTGCCGAGTGTATATAAGAGCGTTGGGGCGTCAGAGATCGCGGACGACGGTGGATGTCGGGCAGCGTGTCCGTCCAGGGGCGCGCGCGACACCACGACGTCATACTCCAAGACGCGATCACGTGCTGCGCATCATGGCTCCCAATCCTCCTCGCAGCCAATCGCAGCCAATCGCAGCCAATCGCAGCCTTGGCCGACGGGTCCGTCGCTCCGCGGCCGTCGTATCGTCCTCGTAATGCGAATTCTACGCAACGAACGATCCCGGTCCGCCTTCCTGCCAGTATAGTAGTCTGGTTCGTCCGCGTCCGAAGTGCGTTCGCAAACACGCCTTCGTCATCGGGAACCCAAGTCGCTCACGCGCCCCGCTGATTTCGGACATTAAACAGAATGTTTGCTATGCGTTACAGATACTATACAACAACGCTAGCCGTGCAGCGACAATTACAGCGAGCCTGGGTGAGTGTCCGGTATCCGTCGTCCGAGCCCAATCCCTACGCGAAATCCTACCTACTATGTGTGCGAGTGCTATCTGGCCAGCGTCCTGCCGCCTTTTTGCCACTTCCCGTCTCACCTGCCCGCCCTCCGGTAGCCCTGCCAGCTGTAGAGGGCGAGCCTGCATAGACACCATCGTCAAAGCCCAGCCTCGTCAAACGCGAACGGGAAGACCTCGTCAAAGTCGACGGTCCCCTGTTCCGCCGCCGCCGTCTCGTCGCTCGCCTCCGCGTCCTTCCCCTCTCCCTCTCCTCCCTTCTCACCAGCAGACTCCTCGCGCGCCTCTTCCCACCCCTGCCACCACCACTCCTCCTCGCCCTCCTCGCCGTGTCCGCGCTCGGGCTCCGCCTCCGTCTCCTCCCCCAACAGCGAACCCACCGCCTCCTCCGACGGGTACCGGAACACGACCTGCGGGCGCTCCCCGCCTGCGAAGTTCACAGACTTCCTGCCGCCCGAGCGCGACCGGGCCGCCGTCCCGACCGACGCCGAGATCCCGCCCTTCTCGAGCGTCCGCGGCAGGGCTTCGAACACGGCGGGCTGCGACGACTGCCGCAGCGGACGCCCGCGCTCGTACTCCCGGGGAGACCCAGCGGGCGTGTCCGCGTCGGATGCGTCGGATTCGTCGGATCCGTCGTCGTCGTCGCTGTACGCGCTGGGGGCGCCGTAGTAGTCGGGGAAGCGGACGCGCGTCGCGAACGGGATGCAGCGCGAGTGGACGTGCGTCAGCGAGCAGCCGTCGGCGGGCGCGCTCGCGGCGTCGTCCCAGCTGGCGGCGGAGCCTGAGGAGGAGCCGCTATCGCGGCGGCGCAGGGCGCGGGCCTCCACGGGGCAGGTTGCCTGGGAACAACGCGTGCGTCAGAACGAACGTGCGAAGCGAAGGGGAGGGGGAGGGGGGGGAGATAACGTACCGCCTCGTTGAACGCGGTGTTCATCCTCGTCAGGCGTTCGAGCGCGCCCTCGGTGTTCCACGCGGGGATGAGGCCGACGGCGCCCGTGCGGAGGACGCGGACGCGCACCGCGTACTCGTCGATCTCCTCGAGGAGCTCGACGCGGTCGCCCGCGTCCACGGCCACGCGCTCGCGCGAGAAGGGCGGGGGCAGGAAGCTCGAGGACGGGAACGCGTCCTTGGTGTAGTAGATGCCCGCCATGGCGTCTTGGGCGGCGTTGCGCCAGGTGAGGGGTGGCGGCGCGTACATGGACTTGGACGAGGAGGGCGTGGGGCTGGCGGGGACGGGCGAGGGCGAGCGGCGCCGCGGCCGCTCAATCTCGAACTTGGGTGTGGGGGATCCGCGCTGGAGATCGTGTGTGGCGACGTTTGGGAGGGTGTACATGGCCGAGGGCGAGCCTCGGGGGGAAACCTCGGTGGGGGCCGGCATTTCAACGATTGCCGAAAGGTGGTATTAGAGCGAGGGGCGCACGACTAGGAAGAAGTACTGTTAGCGGGGTATGTGTGAGGGGGAAGCTTATATGGCGGGAGCGTGAAGGAGGAGATGCCGTGGGATGTCGACGACAAACGAATGCCGTCGGAGGCGAGCAATATGAATCAACAGTGGATGGCCGTCCTGTACTCGTCAGCGGGCGCGATGTGGCTCGGTGCCGCCGGTCGGGATCGAGGGCACCACGGTTGAGTAAGCACGATCGGAGTAGTCGGTGAATGCGTCCGTCGGCGTGATGCAGCGGTTCTCCTGCAGCAAGAACGAACCGCGGTCGAGTCGTGAAGTTGCACAAGGGCGAGGAGGCGTGAAGAGGGTGTCCGAGGCTGGAGAGGTCGATCGAGGCAGACGGCCTGCGAGGAGGGGCCCGTTCGCAGTAAGCTTTATTTGCGTTCGAGTGCCGGCTTGATAGGCAGCGCATGACAGACGCGGCTGCGTCAGCTGCGTACTGCTCACAGGCCAAAACGGCAGGCGGGGCAGGAGAGGACGGGGGTAGTGTGGGGAAAGCCTCACATGGGCCCTTCGCGGGGCCCAATCCGGCATCATCGTGGCATCGCCCAACTCCAGCGAAGCCTTCCATCCTGCTTCTTTCCCCACACCCTTCCCACCCCTCCACCGACCGATCTGGAAATAGCCCGCGACCAGCACCCCCAGAGCCCCTCACGCCGTCTTCTCACAATGCAGGGTCGCGTCCGCCGTCGGAGTGGCCAATCCTTCTCTTGGGAAGAGGGTGCCTCCCCAGCGACGGGATCGTGCACTTTCTCCGGACCACTCGACCGACGTTCCGGACAGGATGTGTCTGTGATGTGTCAAGGCGTCGACGACGCTCGGTCACCTGAAGCTTGTTGGATTTGTCCTCTGAGCGAACCTGTGCCCGGTATACAGAGGACTGCGTTGGAATCGCCGTGTCTGCTCGCTGGAACGCTGAGCGTTGAGTAGTACGCCATGCTTGCCGAGATCCAAGAGTTGGAGCCAAGTGGCACACGATCGAGAGTCGGGACACACCGCGCAACCGAATAGACGAGACACGAGGCTATCAGTCCCAGCCACAGGTGGCTAGAGCGCGCGGTACTGTAAGTATATACGTTGCAAGCGGCAATCCATCGACCATTCGCGCTCGCTCGCTCGTCACACGATCGGACTTGCGGATTTCGGTCCGAATATCTATTCAAGGGCGACCCCGCCCTATCCCCACGGGTCGGCGCAATTACGCTCCTTCCTTTAGATCCCCTCGATTGCCCTGCGAGGCCGAGCCTCGTGGTGGGCCTGAATACATACCGTCGACGTGAAAGGGGGGTGATGGTGACGCTGCACGTATGTGAGTCTAGGGCTCGTGCTAACCAGAGGGATTGTTTGGGGGAGAAGCAATGAAGAGCGGTGCAAGGGGGAGCAGAAAACGAAGGGAGAATGCGGTGGGTACCCAGATGGGTAGCGGGGCTCAGAACCTGTCCGTTGCGACCGTCCGCCCACCCTTGGCCATCGAAGGCTGGGGTGCGGGTTGCAAACCTGCCGCCCTGTGAGCACGCTTGCGTCCCTGGGTCTTGTTTCTTGCCGCGGTCACAAGTACGCCCGGCGGTATCCCCGCCGTTCGTCAGAACTCCCCCGCCCCTCGCAATTACGCTTACTGCGAGAAGACGGTCGCCATTCATTAATCTGCTACCCTATTCCAGCCCAAGGGCTCGCCCCACGACCGCCACATCCGATCTACCACCCTCAGCTTGTCCGCACGGCCCAGACCCGGGTCCTCCAAATCCGTCACGTCTTCCAAGAAGCCCTCGCGTAGACGAGAGTTCGCCGGCAGCGTCGTCTCCGCGTACTTCCTCAGCTGTGTGACAGAAAGCAGGAGAAGGCCTGACGTGAGCGGCGAGACGGCCGTCGCGGGAGACTTCTGCAAGGCCGCGACCCGATGCGGTCGAGTGTGGGACGAGTGTGGTTTGGGTTGGGCGGTGAGCAGGCGGTCGACGCGCCTACATACAACGGTCATGAGTATCATCAGTACGAGTACAGAGCGTTTTCGGCGGCACCGTGGCATCGAAGAAAGATGAGAGACGACGGACCTCACGGCAGCCCAAACACCCATGCGCTTCGCCTTGCCCCCATACCGCCCGCGACCCTTCCCGCCGGACCACAGACGCTGCAGGTAGCTGCCGGCGGCATAAACGATGGCCAGCGCAGGCGCTACGCCTACGAACGCAAACGTGAGCTCCTGGCTCTTGAGCAGCTTGTCGATTCCGGACAGCGCCATATCAATATCGACCTGCTCGTACACGATAGGACAGCCCCGTCGACGTCAGCCGTCCATTCATCAATCATCATCGAGAAGCCCGCGACAAGCGTGGCGGGGAAGACGGGAAGCGCACCTTCGCCTTCTGGACCTGGACGAACAAGGACCGGAGGAGCGTGCCTTGCACCGCGGACCTGAGCGGGGACTTGATGTCTTCCTCGTATATCTGCATCACCGCCGTCAGGTCGCCCATCTGCACCTGCCGCGAGAGCGCCTCGAGCTGCGGGGAAGAGTAGTGCAGCTTGTCCTGCGCCAGGGCGAGCGTCATCCGTTCTAGCGACTGGATCGCCGTCAATACCAGCGTGCTTCTGATAGGGTCTGAACTTACATCGAGGTCGGCGCGGACGCTCTCCTTGGTGACGATGACGCCGTCATCCCGACCCGCACGGACGGTGCGCACGATTCCGCGGAGGGGCTCGAGGATCCAGTCTTCCCAGAACCCCTTCATCGTCTCGAGTGCGTCTCGCGCAAGCTCCTCCAATGTCGCGCGCGACGCGTATGCTGTGCGGATTCCATACAAGGCCAGCGGAGGAAGGAGCACGAGCTGGGGCCAGGTGAGCGTGAGCCACGAGGGGCGTCTGAGCTTTCCCGTCTTGATCTCCGCGCTGTGCAGAGAGGCATGGGAGGGGAGCGTCAAGTTTGCGAGCAAAGACAGCGACTCGAGCACGCGTCCCGGCGAGACGTCATCGCTGTACGGCGCAGACTCCTGCCCGCTGACGACCGCCTGCAGGTAATGCACGAATTGCGCTAGCTCGAACAGCGCTGCGTCGCCGTCGACCGTCTCGAGTGCGTCGGAGATCCTGTCGCGCAGCCCGACAAGGTACCCGAGGACTTCGGCGCGCTCGTCGCGTATGCGCGTGAGCTCCTTGCGCTTGAAAGAGCATTCGCTCCGTGCAAGCTCTAGGGGGAGGGTTGCGAGGGTGCCACAGACACGGGCGACACCATACAGCGTTTGTGTGCAGGCGCTGTATGCAGACGTCGCTGTTCGAGTAGGTGACGAAGAAATGGAAATGGCGGAAAGCGGGTGAAAGGCGCCGGTGAGCGAGATGGAGTATGGTTCGTGGTGCAGATGGGGAAATAGCGCAAGAGTCAGTGTATTCGGGCGGAGGGTGCTGGTTGGCGGAAAGAGTTGGCGAAGAGAGGAGGGCTTCAGCACGGATAGGTGGATGGGAATATTCCGTGTCCGTAGTGTGGACAAGACCACATTGGACACATCCACAATGCGGAGTGGAAGTGCTGCATCTGTCGTCAGAACGCATCATAATGTGAATCGTTGCGGAGCGTACTTTGCAGGAGGTACGTCGCAGCTCGTCTCCGCGACCGTACAATATCACTCCACCACTGCCGTTCCGCCTCTGCTTCGCTCGCTTCGTCCAAGAACGTGGTCAACGCCTGTCCGTACAGTCCCAGCGCAAGCCTGCCGAGGATGGCGCGTCGGAGAGACTGCTCTTCTCCGTCCACCAGCTCAGCTGAGAGCAGCTGTTGGTGATATTCGAGATTCTGGAGCGTGTCGATGCATTCCCGAATGTCCTGTGGAGACTGTGATTGCTCTAGCTTGACGAAGACGGTGCGCAGAACCTCCTTAGATTGGGATGAAGCGATTTGGACGCGTTCGGTGCTGGCGGACGCTGCGCTTGTCGGAAGGGCCTTTTGGGCGAGGTCCGCGACGACGTGGGACACAAAAGTCGACATCGCGATTGTGGGGGGAAGATGTGCTAGCGAGGTTGTTGATTCTTTCAAACCCACAGGTTAATACAGCATGGCAGTGGCTTGTGGGGGATGTTTGCGACGTCCCCGATGTGCCTTCCGCCTCATGCGTCATTCTGGACATCTAGCGCTCAGATTGTAAGGCGGGCCGGTCTCGGCGGAATATATAACCTGAGCATAAGCGCTTCCTGATCTTACTTACCACGAACCACTCCTGCACTACTTCATACCACTTATACTTGTGCAGTGCTCTTTCATCTCCCCGTTGCAAATCCCATTTCTCCCTCACAACGTACGGTAAACTCGTCTTCTTGGGTATCTTCGTGCTCAATGCTCTCAACCATCGCAGATGCTCCTCAACTTCGATGTCTTGGGCTTGATATGTAGTTCCTTGACGGAGCGCCCTGACGTTCTATCATTCTCGGTCACTTGCTCTACTCTACATCCGCTGGCTGTCGAGGTCGCTCTTTCCATGAGCCTAATCGTCATCTACAGCGAACATACCGTTCAGAAGCTACATGCCTTTGTATTCGCCGACCCAGCTCGGCGTGCGCCTCACATCCACGCCCTTGACGTCTCCGCGCGCGTTAGCTCCTTGCCAATTCCCAGCCGGGAGTTCATGGCCGTGATAACGGGCCAATTCGTAGCGCTTTTGGAGCACACGACTACCCTCGATGGCTTCAGCTTGCCATCAACGAACAATACTTCCTTCGTGATCCTAGCGTCCTGTCTGCGATCGCAAGGCTACGAGGTCTCCGGACTCTCTCGCTCAGATCCATTCACAGCGATGCGCCTTCCTGGATACGTACGATACAGTCTTCCCTCAGAACTCTCTCCATCGCAGACTTACCCGGCGGCTTCTGGACTCCTGCATCTGTGACGACTTGCATGGCCAGGTTCGCATCCACCTTGGAACATCTCGCGCTAGCCAAGTTGCGAACTGTCAGACAGCCCTTGCCCCATATCATCCCATTCACTGCTGTCCTCTCGCTAGTACTGGACAAAATGCGGGAACTTCCTGAGCTCGAGTGTCTCATGCGGCTGTTCCCTAATCTGGTCACCCTTTCTTGCGACGCCCGGCTTGATGGGTACGCCGACCAGTATTTCATCAATACACGGGAGCGCAATCTCGAAGTTCAGGAGCGCCGGTCTTGGAGATATCTAGACTGGGTCGCCTGTAGGACGGAAACGCTGTATGGTCTAGGTCTCAAATGCCCCGTCCGCCACCTCGTCGTCGATAACTCCCCTGCCAGACTCTGGAACGACCTCCTCGCAGATAGTCTTTTTCAAAATGCACCGGTGCACCTGAGGCTCTCCATGAACGTACAGGAATTTGCTCTCTAAGGCACGACCCAGCTCCAGGAAATATTTCCTAGGGAAGGGTCTATCTCACACCTCTCGCACCTCGTCCTCTTCGTTCCCTACGACACATCTCTCCTAAGCGCGCAGGGTAGGACCTTACAAGATATATGGTACCTACTAGTAGTGAGTCCCCATCTGACAGCTCGTCTCGAAAAGGTCAATTCATTCTTGAGGATGTCTCAGGAAACACTGCTCTCAGAATTTCAGCACCTGCGTCTCACACATCTTCGCCTTGTCCTACGTATTGCCGTCTCGCCAAATGCTCTCGATGAACACGTAGCGCAGTTTCAGGATAGCGCGAGCGTACTTGATCTCGACCCTAGCGCTATGTCGTTGACACATGCCGTGCAGTCGTTACGGTATCTGTTCTTAGCCCTAGGGGTTCTCTTCCCCGGACACTACTGGCATGCTGATGGGAGATTTGCCGAGGGGGAGAGGTGGGCTCTGTCCAAGGCATGGAAATCGAGCAATGGGGTAGGAGACTGGCCGTGGCAGGAGCTGAGTCGCGGACTAAGCCAGCATATCATTAATGAAGAAGAATTAACACTGTCCGAGGAAGATGAGGTGAGCTCCTGGCTGAAATACTAGATTCTCAACCTGACGGATACTGCTTGAAGGCATGGCCTCGGTCTAGTGAGCGCAGCCGCGCTCAGGGAAGCGGCTCCCAGTCCCGGGCAGCTAACGACGCTGAAAGATGATCCCAACGTTCCAGGCGGTGGAAATGTAGCTTCAGCAGCCTGGACCCACTAGCTGACAATTCGTGCATAGATCGTATAGCATTTTTCTCATGGGTGGTACCATTGGGTCCCTTTTAAGCATTGCCCATGTAGGCGTTTCCCTTATTCTACTACTTCAGCAAGTGAAGACCGCAGGTCCTTCCAAGCGATTTGTGAGCTTGGATATCAGCAACAACGAAAGATCGGCGATGTGAACTAAACTTACCAGGAGCGGTATAGCTGGATATATTGTCAAGGTCAGTCACGACGCTCGTCGCTGGTAATGCACAGGTCATCAGATAATCACATAGTTTCAGAACGAGTCACTGGATTCGAGCATGGGACTTACGAGTGTACGCGCCGGGGAAGCTGACTGTCTCCGGTGTGGCATCGCCGCCTTCGGTAACCTCAATCTGGGCACAACTCATCTAGTATGAATGAGTATAGATGAGTATGTCTGTGCATACGACTCGACTTACGAAAAGTTGGGCACCAGGGTACTGGGCAGCCTGTATTAGTGCTGCGTTGTAAACACTGTGTCAGCCAGAGCCACACTCCATGATCGAGTGATACCAACAAATGTACTCCACACGGAGAAGGTACTGGCCAGCCTTGACGCAAGACGGGATAGTGGTGTTCACATATCCCTTGTTGATGAACAGGAGGTCAGAGCCCCATTGGTGAGTGGTAGTGTTCAACCCTTCCTCGAAAATCTATGGCGTACAAATGAGGATGTCATGGTGAATGGCTAACACTATGGAACTAACCTTGAACCACTGTAAGCCAGTAACTTCGGCTTGAGTGGCGTCAGGGATGGCAGCTCTGGGATGGGTCAAAACCAAAGACATTTACTACGCAATTCATTGGACTCACAAGTACGCCAGAACTGGTCCTATGGTCGGTGTTGATGAGATCATCTGCAATGCATTGCGCCGAGTACTCACCCTTCTCTTCGGGGTCTAGGGGATCTGCTGGGTCGGGGCCGGTGTAGCCAGCTGAGGTATGGTGGAACTCCGCAGCCACGACACCGCCAGCGGGCACGGAAGCAACAACATTCGACATGGGCTGGATGAAGTTGGTGTTGCAAATAACGTCGTTAGAGGCGACGTCGGTGATAGCCTACAAACTTGAGTCAGAGTGTTCCTTCCATAACCCGATCCATGTGGGAATCACTGACAGTGTTTGAGGTGGGAACACGAACAGCGACACCATGACCCTGCTCGACGCCATTGACAGCAATAGCCTACAAACGACCTTCAATCAGAAAACCCTTCTAACTTCTGATGTTGCGTAGTGCATACCGAGAATACGGTCCTGGCAGACACCGAGCTGGCGGCAAGGATGAGAGAAGCGAGGTGCAGGAATGATGGCTGCATCTTGAGGAGCGGATCGTTTGCTATCGATGGCCAGTGGAATAGTGCCCTTTAAATGCTGGCCGGAATTACGTGCGGGCCTTTCTACGCATTCCCTGCTGGCGATGCAGTTTGGCATGTTGTCCGTAGGACAGGGACCGGCATACTGTGAAGTCATTGTAATCCTCGGAGAGCGGAGTTGTCAAATCGTGCCTTTGTTGCATCAGGCGACAAGCCGAAGTCTACGAACAGGGCTGCATAAGGACACGAGACTCACACTGGAATCCCAAAACAGGCAGATTGTGAGCCGTGGGATGGAGGAAGAGCAGCACGGGCCACGAGCAGGAAGCTCTTGGCATTGAACCTCATCGGAGAGAAGTCTCTGCGGGCTAGCGACAGCGAGATTGATGCGCAGACTCTGTGGATTAAGTGACGACTGGAACAGGCGCGGAGTCGTCCCTCGGCACAGTCGGAGAGCATATTGGTATCGGCAACGAACATAGACGGACACGAGAAATTCGATGTCATAACCGTGAACGCATAATCTTGACAATACTTCTAGCCTACAGGTCACCACAATAGGACCCGGACGAGTTACTACAGGCACTGGCTGTACTAGAGACGGAAGTATGTCAGACGGAGGACCTCTTGCAGTGACGAAAAGCTCGGGAGACTCACGTAGTCGCTTGACTTCACGCAAGAGTACGGTGCCGCACATGTAGTCGGCCCAGAGTAGCTGCAGGAACGGATGATTAGCCAACTTATGAAGAGCGTGCAGGTACGGACACTCACGTCAAACCACCGCACTGGCCATAGTGCGCAACGCTACCGCTCGAGGCCGGAGCGCTTGAAGTGGCCGGGGGGACAGATGCTGACGTCGAAGGAGGCGGGGCGGGGGCGGAAGTCGGAGCGGGGGCGGAGGTCGGTGCGGGAGCAGATGAACCGTCGCAAGTGAAGACGGGCGGGCCTGCAAGGAATTGTGAAGATTTGTACTATGATTTGGGTATGTTTCAACAACATAACACATACCCGGGACGGTGTAGGAAGGAAGCGTTTGGTAGATGTCGATCTTGATTCCGGGGTCAGTGCCCGAGTATGCGCCAGGGAAGTTGACAGTCGCAGGTTGCGTATTGCCTCCGCCGGTGATCTGGAGCTGAGCGCATTCCATCTACGAAAGCAACGTTTGTATTTCGTACTCCAATGACCAGAACACGTAGAGTGTCTTACGTAGAACTGCGCACCGGGGTAACTTGAGGCAGCGTGAAGAGCTGTGAGAGTGATTTAGCACGACACATTTTGTGTATGCATTTGCAGCATACCAATGATTTCGACCCGGAGAAGGTATTGGCCAGCCGTGATGCAGCTTGGGATCGAGAAGGACACCTTGCCCTTGTTTGCGATCAGGCGGTCAACTCCCCACGACTGGTCACTGTCCATGCCATCCTCGTAGATCTGAACAGACCGTAAGTCGCTTGCCCCACTGGGTGATGTTGCCGGATGCACGAACTTTGAACCACTGAAGGCCAGTAACAGTTAAATCGGTTGCATTGTCAACCTTCGCGCTGCAATGCCTCGTGAACATGGAGCAAGGTCCGGTGAAGACGGCGGCACTAACAGGTATGCAATTACGGGTCCTAGAAGGGAGATCAACTAGGGGAATCAGAGTAGTTCAGTGAGCGCACTCACCCTTGTGGCTAGGGTCGATAGGATCCGCAGGGTCACTAGGGTCCGCACCGGCAAGGGCTGCAGATCATGTCAGCACATGAGACACTGCTAGCGGTTAAGATCTGCAGTACTGACTGTGGTGCCATTCAGCAGTGACTTGTGCGCCGGCGAGGGTGCTGATGATCGCAGTCGAGATAGGCTGGTGGTATGGGTTGATGCCGCCATTGCAAATAAGGTCGTTCGAGGTCACGTCTGTAATCGGCTGAAACGGCCAGATCGTCAACTCTTTCTGGACTAACAGCTCAGATTCACTGGCAACTACATACTCCATCGTAATCCGGAACGCGGATACCTGTGATGTGACCCTGGTCGACGCCGTTCACATACATTTCCTGAATAAGACGAAATATATCCGGATCAGCATTGAAACGAATCTCGAGACGCATGGAGGTCAGATGAGCGGCGTCCAAGCATACCTGGAAGATGGTGTGCGCGAGCGCAGACGTAGCGAGTGCCACTGAGGCGAAGAGAGAAGCACAGGACCTCATGGTGCCCAAGACGTGATATGAGAATGCCGACTTCGCTGCGGACCCTACATCGCGCCAAGCCTTTTTATACCCGAGTGCAGCCCGGAATGACTGCCAGCGCTGGTCGATATGTCGTCCCTGGGTGCTCGAACTGGCGCGAACGACGAGAATCCAGGCACAAGTCAACCTAGCGATTCCTCAACAGTCAGCCGAGCCGAGTGTCAATGCTCGGACTGAGGGTCGAGGGAGCGAACGGAGAAAGTGAACGGTAGGCTCGCAGACGACTTGAAGCGAGATTGTTGCAGAGCTCTTCCGAATGTGGTCAGGCGGATTGAGGATGTGCGGACTTCCCGAGAATCTTCCTCTCTCAGGGTCCACCAATTGGTTGGAGAGCTCTTAGTTTGCCACTATAATTAGACGAGTGTTGCCGTCTTCGCGCTTGGAAGCGTTGAACATGCCTGCGGGGAATTGATGGAGAGGCGGATGACGTCTGTTGAAGGGTATCTGAATATGTTTCTGCACAGCCCCTGGGGTACCTGCATGGTGTTTGTCCGCTATGATACAATAGATGTATAAGCAACCTCAACAAAAATAGAGTATAGAATGCACGAAGGTTGAGCCTGCAGCGAGTTTTCCCGGACCCCGCCTCGTCAGTCGTCGCGCCAGGCCACCTCCCCGGCCTGCCACCTATCGCCCCACATCACCCGCTTGTGGTACACCTTCCGGAGCTCGCGGAACTCGCGCACGAAGTCGTCGATGTCCTTGTTCGACAGGTTCGTCGCATCCGCGTCCGCGACGGAACCCTGCACAAACGCGTTCGCGCGCGCTTCGGACAGATCGTCCTGCGCGGTCGTCGCGTGCCTGAGCCGCATGAGCAGGAATTGCGGATCGAAGCGCTGCAGTGACGGCGCACGGCACGATGGGGATTTTGTGGCGTGAGCGTGTTGTACCGATGGCTACCGGAGCCGCAGTGCGAAGGACGGAGGACGGGACGGACCTGGTAGACCTCGCGCTGCCGTTTCTCCACCTCTTTCCACCGGGCTTCGAGATGTTTTGCCCTATCGAAGGCCTCTTGTGTCTCGCTACGTAGCCTGTAGAGAGGGTCCTGGAGTGCCAAGTTGTTCTCTGGCAGGCTCGTTGCAGACCGCAGAGACGGAGCATCGGGAAGACGTACTGGCTATTGATTCGTTGGCTGAGCCTAGGTCAGCCTGGCCTTGGTACAGCAGTTTCACTTGTGGTAATGTGTGGAAGATAGCCTGAAAGTACTGCGGATCGGTCAAAAGGTCTTCCAGATCCTCTCTCCTACATGTTCCGTGGGGACCGCGTGAGCGGACGACATGAGCCAGGGGTCGGTAGCCTCACGATAGATGAGCCAGTTCGGGGAACTCAGCCGTCAGTCGTGTCTGAACAGGTACATTCGCGTGGTGCTCCATTATTAGTTGGTGATTGAGATGCACAGGTGTGTCGACAAGAAGGACGATGAGTGGTATTGTGGTGGTCGTTGATGAAGCCGAGGGCGCGGTTCCGGGACGCGCTCCGCGCCCCCTCAGCTGCTTCGCGCTTGACGATCATGTCTTCCGTCCTGCCTGGAGAGCTCGTCCCTGCTCAGCACGTCAACCTCAAGCTCGGACCGGGACTTTTGCGGCAATCGTCTCTCAATGGACAGCCTTTGGTCATTTCCACGCGTGCAGGAGAAGTTCATCATACCACAAATCGCAGCCGGTGGTGGATAGAGGGCAATTCCCGTCGGGTGAGTGTAGCAGCAGCTTGCGTGTGCATGTATGCGCATCGTTTCGCTCATAGGTGGCAAGGTAGTATGTCCCCGCACCACAAGAGTCAGTCGTGGGCGTCGTCGTCGGTCGGAGCGGTGAGAACTGGAAGGTGGACATCGGGTCTTCGCACACGGCGACGTTGGACGGCCTCGCATTCGAGGGCGCCACAAAACGTAACCGACCAAATCTGAAGGTGAGCCACAACTACCTCAACTCAACGTGATTGCTGAATCATTGTATGGTATATCGCAGGTTGGTTCCTTACTATTTGCCCGCGTATCTCTGGCACACAAGGACATGGAACCCGAGCTGGAGTGTTTCGACGCACAAACCCGGAAGGCGGAAGGGCACGGTGAGTTGAAAGGCGGATTCCTTGTACAATGCAGTCTCAAGATGTGTCGAATGTGCGCGTCCACTGGTTCCTTTCTGTCCAACACCTCACTCACGTCTCGACGGAACAGGTTGTTGGACCCAAATCACTTCTTGTTCCCCTTGCTTGGCTCGCGCTTCCCCCTTGAATCAGCAATCGGCATGAATGGGAGGGTGTGGATTAGCGCGAAGGACCCCAGACAAGTTATCGCCATCGCGCGATGTATTGAGGCCGTAGATCCGGATGGTGGCGGCATGGACGAAGCAGCAGCGAAGAAGTTCTTGAGCACATTAGATGTATAGTAGATGTACGGGTATGCGATACACTATAATACACGGACACCGTGATAGGCAGTCTCAGGCTGATGGTACATGTCATGAGCATGAGGCTGTCTCGCTCTGAATGTGAAGCCATGAGTCCACGGACTAGGCATCGCGGTACCTCTACTCACCTAATCGTCGTCAGCCAGACGTGCCCTTTTGCTGGGCTTTCGACCGGACACGCTCTCGTCGTCGCTGGCGGGGGTCGTGGTACTTCTCCGCTGCGCCGCCCGTTTCTTCCGCTGATACTCCCTATCGCGATTCTTCTTTTGCTGGGCAGCCGAGAGCACCTCTGTTCGAGGTGCAGGAGGTACGCTGATAGTGGTAAGGCCAGGCGTTGACATTCTTGACTGGTCCTCCCCTGTCGCAGTCGACTCCTCTCCTTCCCCGGATAACTCCAACGCCTGCCCAGGATTGGGTCATTTGAAGGGGGAAGTGGCGCGTGACATACCTTCTTGTATGTCAGGCTGCTCACGGAGAATATGCGGTCCTGCTCGCTGATCTCGTACTTCCTCCTTCCGCTAGGCTGGTTCTTGAGATAGCCATCGAAGCCATGGATGATGTTCCCTCCACTATGGGCAGCAGTCTCTGTGAGATAGGATGTCTCTAGATTATATATCTGCACCTCGAGTTGAGACTTTACACATTCGTCGTCAGTGCCGAGGGAGGACATGAGAGGAGAAGGACTTGCGAGCTGTTTGTCCAGCGTTCTCTTCTTCGCCAAGGCGAGGTTGAGCTCCTTCCGCGCAGCGTCGTATCTGGCCTTGTCTTCTGCAGATGGCGTATCGTTCGACATTGAGGATGCGGGTGCGCAAGGAAGCCTGAGAAGACGACGGGAGTGGGCGAGGAGGACCAAAGGAGAGTTAACCGCGACGCGACAATATTGGTGTCTGTCTGGTCACGTGCAGCTATGTGTCCGAACTCTGGTCAGTTTCCCTGTTGTCAACGTAGCGGAGAGTCCAGTATGGGCTCCAAGTTGACAAGAAATGGTATGCACATAACAAAGCACCATGTACAATCAAATCGCGGACGTATGCTTGGGAGGCGTTTTCGGGGAACTTGGAAGGGCATTATGCAGACGCAACGCCGGTCGGACACCACCAAGTGGGATGACAGAGCGTGACCCAGACGCGTGACGGCATGTCACGGGACGCGTACGCCGCGAGAGCAGCTGAGCCAAGCAGCGCAGGCGACGTGCACCTCCGTCTTCCGTCGTCCTTCGTGTTTGTCAACCATGTCTTCAGCACAACCTCCCGATGTACCTGACAACACCAGCAGCAAGCCTGACAACACCCCTTCGTCTTCTGTACCAGTCCCCGCTGCCCAGGATGCAGCAATGGACACCACCCCAGACAAACCAGCTGAGGAGACTTGGGACGATATTCCGGAGGAGATAATGAATCTTTCAACGGACGAGATTTTGACGAGGATACGGCTCATTGACAATGACCTCAAGGTGCGTTGCCCATACAGTCAAGCGCAGCCCGAACTCTAAACATTTCACGAATCGAAGGTTATGCGCTCAGAGACCCTCCGTCTCCAGCACGAACAGAGTGTCATGAAGGAGAAGATAAGGGAGAATGGCGAGAAGATCAAGCAGAACAAGGTTTTGCCCTATCTAGTCGGGAACGTCGTAGAGGTGAGCATTTCCGCCACTGCTGCTGTGAGGACGCGAGCTCCCGACACCTCTTATATCCGTATCTTCGGGTTGGTGGCGCGAGTCTTTGGGAGGGCCATGCTGATGTATCGTAGATCCTAGATGTCGACCCCGAAGGCGAAGAGGACGGTGCCAACCGTGACCTGGACTCTATGCGCAAAGGCAAGTGCGCCGTCATCAAGACCTCAACACGACAAACTGTTTTTCTCCCTCTAATCGGTCTTGTCCCGGCCGAGAAGCTCAAACCCGGAGACCTTGTCGGGGTCAACAAGGACTCGTATCTCATACTCGATACGCTTCCCGCTGAGTTCGACTCGCGTGTCAAGGCAATGGAGGTCGATGAGCGGCCGACGGAGACCTACACCGACATCGGTGGTTTGGAGAAGCAGATCGAGGAGCTGGTCGAGGCTATTGTCTTGCCCATGGAGCAGGCGGACAAGTTCAAGACGCTTGGCATTAAGCCACCGAAAGGTTGCCTGATGTATGGTCCTCCAGGTCCGTGCATGCCAGAACGCACACCCCGCGCGCAGAGCTGACCTATTTTCAGGCACCGGCAAGACTCTCATGGCACGAGCATGTGCAGCCCAAACGAACGCTTGCTATTTAAAGCTTGCTGGTCCATCACTGGTGCAAATGTTCATTGGTGACGGTGCTAAGCTCGTTCGGGACGCGTTCGAGCTCGCGAAGGAGAAAGCGCCAGCTATCATCTTCATTGACGAGTTGGACGCCATTGGTACCAAACGGTTCGATTCCGAGAAGAGCGGTGACCGTGAGGTACAGCGGACGATGCTTGAGCTCCTGAACCAGCTTGACGGTTTCAGCAGTGACGAGCGAATCAAGGTACGCACCTTCCCTCGAAACTCTCTCTAACGTGCTTCACGTCTTCACGCGTGATGTTCAGGTTATCGCGGCTACGAACCGTATCGACATCCTTGACCCCGCTCTGCTCCGGTCCGGTCGTCTGGACAGGAAGATCGAGTTCCCGTTGCCGAACGAGACCGCCCGTGCGCGCATCCTTGAGATACACTCCCGGAAAATGGCTGTTTCTTCGGATGTCAACTTTGAGGAGCTCGCGAGGAGTACAGACGAGTTCAACGGCGCTCAGCTCAAGGCAGTTTGCGTTGAGGCCGGTATGATCGCGCTACGAGAAGGTGCCACGAAGTTGAGCCACGAGCACTTCCTCAGTGGTATTGCAGAAGGTAAGTCGCATTGATTTGTGTGGCCTCGTTGCACTGCCTCGTGCCTGTGCTCCATATGCTGATTCCCTGATTCTGTCTGTAGTGCAGAGCAAGAAGAAGAATCCGCTCAATTATTTCACGTAGTACCTGTCTTTCTCAGTCAGCATTCGGTTTGTGGACTTGCGCATCGCAATGTATTCTGTCTTTCAGCCTTCGCATCGCTACTCCGCTACGACGCCGGCGCTAATCGCCGACTTCGCGGTATTCTCGCGTTCTGGAGCACTCTTTCGGAAGCCTCGTGGCCTCGTGTCAGCGGACAAAGTTCAGGCCAGAAGCTCCCAGCGTGAGACTGCAGATGCGCCGCTTTTCAACCGCGAGGCAGTGAACCCGACACGATCACGATGTCGGGTGAGTCTTCCTCCGCTAGACGGCCTAAACCCGCCCAATATGATGACTCTTCGCGTTCAACAACAGCGAATGACATCGGAGCGCGACGACGTCTAGGTCGGACATTGGCCGGATAGTTGTCAATTAGGTGTGCTGCATCTCCGTTGCTGACATTGACAGGATCTGGTCATGGTCGCTTCCCGGTGGAGTCCGCCTTCTGTGCCGCGCTGCAAGCTTGAGGTCTCTGCTCCTTCGAGTCCCGAGTTCCGTTATTTTTATGACGGGCCTTGTGGCGAGGAACTCGAGGATTGTCTTCAGACAAGCAGCATTCCGGCAAGGTTCGATAGAACGCTCGTTCTGTCCTGCGGAATCTGGCAACATGGGCCTTGACCCAGGCTGAAAGGGTATATTCGGACCGCGCGTCCGGGCCTGTCCGCCGGGCTCCGGTCGCACTGCCTTCAGCTTCCAAGTTAACGTACCACAGTCCACCGGAGTCGACCGTGGAGCTCGGCCAAAGTGAGTTCTGGTGCGGCCTTCGGTGATCCTAGGCTGTTGATGCCGCACTCCAGCCAAAACGACGGCACCACACATGTCTGATCTTCGCGCGCGCGTGACGGAAGGAATGAATCGCGGACGTTTGCATCCGGTATCGACTACAGGTAAAGTGGCACGTATAAATCCCTGCGCTCTGTTGGTGGCTCCGCTTCTTGCCGTTTCATCCGTCATCTCCCCTTGCCCTTCCCTTCAAAAGGCTCACTGCTACTAACGCCTACCAGAGAATTCTGAACACCGATCCGCTCCACCTCCTCCACAACGCATATCATGAAGCTCTCTACCTCCGCCCTCGCCACTGCTCTCACGGCCCTCACCCTCGCGTCGCGCGGGCTCGCCGCGCCCGGGGACATCATGCTCCCCCAGCCGGGCACGCATATCGCTCCCGGCGCATCCTTCAACTTCTCGTACGAAATTCGCGGCGACTACTGCACGTCCTCGTATGCGTACAATGTCTTCCTCGTCACGGACGTGCCGACGTCCGTCCAGCCCTCGGACGTCTTCATGGGCGGGTATTTCTTCGGGCGCTTCGACGCGCCAAACTATCCCGCAGTCCCCTACCCGCAGAACCCCGCGCCGCCACAGTTGGTAATGCCCAACTTCTCGCAGCCACAAGGCGGGTTCGGCGCGGGCCAGAGCGCGAGCGACCAGACGTGGCAACTCGCGGTTATTGAGGAGTGGGACGGGTGCGCTGCTGATGTGAGTACTCTCTTCCTTTATTGTAAACGCTTCCTACGCCACCGTCGCTGCGCTGCGTCGGGAAGCGCGCGACCGTCGAGCCGGACATGTACTGATGCGCTTCCTTGCAGGGTCCCGTTGGGAGGAAGTTCAGTCTCGCCTCCGTGCCTATCGTATATAATGCCACTGGCTCTGCCTAATCGATTTCGCGTGGACACGCTCGGACTGCTTGCTGACGGACCGCATACATAGTTACGGACTACATCGTGGTGATCATTGCGGACACATATCGCACCTCGGACAATCTCCCTGATCGGACAATTAGTGTTTGCGCTGTATGCGTCGCGTAGTGTACGTGTACTTGGGCTATTGTTGGATATTCCTCTCCTCTCGGAGTATAGTGTACCTGTTGCAGCCTCTTCACTAGTTCAACTGCCCTCTCAAAACACATGGTCTGAATAATAGTACATTCTGTTCTGATCATCTCAGTTCTTTGCGTGCTGTGATCTGCTGACGAGCCCTTCTACGTCTAGTTGCCCAGCTGCGGCATTGACGTGTTGGTCAGCAACATCGAACAGGCTCTGGTCGTCCTCGCAGCTGTCAAGTAGGCCAGGAAGGCCCTGTGCGCGCAAGTACTCGTTTGCAAGGAAGAAGGCTAGCCATTATCAAATGTTAACGAGGACGTTTGTTGCCCCTCATCGTGAGGACACATACCGGTTCGCTTGTTCCCGTCAAAGAATGGATGGCCTAGAGGGTCAAATCAGCGGGCGCGTCCTACGCTTTACTGAGTGATCAGCTAATGTACCTTTGATGACTCCGTACGAAAGAGTCGCGGCGAGGTATTCCGCTGGGCGATCAGGTTCGTATCTAGCTACGTTGACTGGCCGAGCCAGAGCTGACTCAAGCTCGTTGGGCTTCACAACCGTCGCCTGAGCAGGATGTACTATCTGTGCGTTGACTCGACGGGCATATTCTGGAGTGAAGATACGGGCAAGGCGAGCAGCTTGGGAAGCCATAACAGGAGTACTGTAGAGCGTATGGTAGTGACGGTCAGGGTTTATTGACTCTTACAGCTGGTTGCGGAATTTATGCCAGCCGTCTCCGACTGACGCTCGTGCACTTTCTGCATCGTAAAATGAAACAAATTCCATAAATCGCCCTGCACTATCGAGCACCTAGTTTACAAGGTATTCGACCCTTCTAGCTCTATAAGAGCCTGAAACATGATGAACGAAGGTGATCCACGATGTTCGCAGAAGGCACCTTACAAGGACCTCATGGGCGCTACTTTGGGCAGGTAGGCCGGAGCGAACGGACAGGCTCTCAAGAGCAGAAGAGACAAAATCTGGACTGGAATGAATTCCAAAGACAGTTTCGATAGACCATACAGTCTATTGAAGACAGTTGTGTGGAAAGGGTGCCTCCAGAAAATCGGAACTAGGTGCTACTTGAACGCTGCCTCTACCGGCGTTGCATAAGAGTTGATGAGGTGTCTGCTGACGAAGTTGGTTCTGAAAAGGTATCATGAGCCTATATAGACACTCTATTACAGATATGAGAGTGGGGAGACGACATTGAAGCGCACAAGAGTCACGAAGATACGCCGATGCCTGAACCTCTTCCGGCGCTTGATGCGCTGGCAAGAGCCAGGAGGCAGACTGCCTACTGCTCTGGCCGAGAATGTGTAACATCTTCCTATAAACCCACAAAACTTACTATAAATGAGCCATATACTTTCATAAGTGACGTTGCAAGGCGGTGCGCAGATGCCTGAGTGAGAAACCTCATCCCCAGTGAAAACCCCGTCTATTGCCAACGATTGCTGGCTATTGCTATCTAATGCCGTCTTTTCTGAGCGATTTCGGATGACAGCTCGGCGTTTAACGCGCTCATTTCATACATCGATTGGCTAGTTTTATATATACAATGGGCCGTTTGACGTCGATCGATAGTACTAAATGGGTGTTCGACGTATATACTGTTGCATCCATGTCCATTATATATATGTCTGCCTGTGTGCCGACCAACGGATATCCGACCATATCCATTCTTACCTGGTCTTCGATCTCGTCCCCGGCTCCTTCGTCCATGACGCCATCCGTGTTCGCGACACTCTTTATAAGGTGGGCAATGGCCGTTCTCCTGTCTGGGCACCCTTTCTTCCCTTCTCTCACCATCCCTTCCTGTCCTTAGGTACACTCACTCATCGTGAGGCTAACAGGTGGGGCATCGCTGTCTGTACACGTCACATACAAGTGAGTGGGCTAGTCGCTGTCGCACAGCATACAGGTAAGTCGCATACGAGGTTACTGCACAGGAAGCAAAGAGCACATGAGGCAACGCAGCAGTACTTTGTGATAGGTCACTGAACGTGGGCTTGGCACGCCGCACGGGTGCGGGGAGTAGCGTACTGATATGTAATCCGAGAATTGTACCGTAGAGTAGCCACCTATAAATATCCTCGTCCATGCTCGATCTAGAACCGGATAAAGCATATGAACTTCTCAGTACTGTCGTAATTTGTCCCAATATGGTTGTCAGACGTTGAATAGACCGGAACATACCAATATCGGGGGGAAAAGATGCAAATAGACGTGAAAAGTCGATCGACGGCAAATAGCTTTTTGTGCCTTTTGCCACCGTTTTCCATCGATTGATACCGATTTCTAGCGATTGTTACATGTTTCTGTCTTTACGCCAGACAGCAATCGGCTGAAAAAGACCAGAATAGTAGGAAACAGACGGGGTTCTCACTGGGCCTCATCGCCCATAGGGAGCTTCTATTGATTTCCCTCGAAGGGCACAAGTCGGGAACCAGGAGTCCTACGCTCTCCACTCAAGTTTCGTGAGGTCTCGTACTCGCTGCTATAGGGGTTATGCAAAGTTTATAGAACACAGGGGAGCAGAATCGCGAGTGCATGAATTGTTTGATTTTTTCGATTTTTTCGATTTTTCCCTGGTCGAAACTGCGTCGGAGTTGGTCGGGCATAAATTTCGCAACCAGCTGTAGCGCCTTACTTTGGTTTCGAGCTGTCATCTCGGCCAACTGGTACTGACCTCTAGGTAACGCTACTGGACACATCTCCAAATCAAGTTCTGCCATGTTACTCTGCCGTGCTACGCTATCTCGTGCCTTAAGGTCTTGCCCAGGACAATTCCGTGTTCAATCCGCGACGCGGCTAGCCGGCAGTATCGCCACGTCTAGCCCAGCGAAGGAATTCAGAGTGGTACTCGATAACCGCACGCTCTATATTGACCAAGAGCTTGCGCAGAGCTTAGGTTGGCATACGGAGGTGAATGCTGCGGAAGGCGTTCCTCTGACTCTGCATGGATGGGGACCGCATTACTTCGCCATATCCCGGACAGGCTCAGATAGTGGTACGCGCCCTTCGCGGATCATTGGCTTCCGTCTTGGATCCATGTCTTCTACATCTGGCTGATACGGATTTCACAGAGGCCTTGGCACGGCGGACTGCCGCGAGCGGAGATGATCTCAAAGTGCTGAAGGTCCTCGAGTACCTCAAGGACCGCTGATGTTCGTGGTCGACGCCCATGTATCTATGGGGCATACATGTACCTGTACAGACCGAGTTACAACGACTTCTTGCGCTTCACGTAACAGCATCCACACATTCCGTCACCCCCTATGCTCATACACAAGGAGTGACACCACGATAGCACGCAGCAATGGCGCGCCGGCTTGATGCACAGACGAAGTCGCCTTTTGTCCTTGAAACGTGTCGCCCAGAGTGGAACATTGCTACCTCCTGGTCCCGTTTTACCTTTTTTTCAATCACGAGAGGTCATGCAGATCATACAGTGCGTCCGGAGGCCACGAGTTTCATAATGGTCTCAGTAGCGCGAGTGGTCTGCTCATGATAATAGCACTACGACTGTGCGTAGGAGGACGGATTCACTCATGGAATCATTAGTCTCCAACCAGGACAAGGTCATACTGCCCGGGCCTAATCCGGCCACTAAGCCTTGCGCTGAACTGGGGTGGAAAATATAAGCATCGGGGCAGCGTGGTTCGATCAAGCACTCATCTCAACTGCTTCGCAGCAACTGTGCTTGTCAGACAACAGCGTAGGAAGCAGATCACTCGGATTGAGGTCTGTTTGACACCTCAATGCTGACATTTGATATAGCGATATCTGAGTACTGGTCAACTGTTGTTATTCCTCGCTCGTAATTTTCACACCCGGTCTCAGAAGAATTATCGGAAGGAAAAGGTAGCATGTTTTTATATGGGCGAGAACATTCCCGGCATGACGACTTTGCCCACTACACGCGGAACATCGAAGGACCCATATTTACCCTCAGAGACCACGACTGGTTTCCTTCCATCCACGCATTTTCCCAATGGACACCGGAATGACTCAGGGCAATGGCATGACTCAAAGATTTGCTGCACCCCATAGAGTGAGGATGACGTATACCGTGAGTCGTACTGAGACAAAGCTCAACAGACTGCCCTCGACGTTTTTCATAAGTACTGGACTACTTCGTACGTACTTGATACTCACCAGATCGTAAGTAGCGAACACCCATCGCGCTCATCAGATGCTCCGACAGCAACCACTGTGATTGCGCCAAATGAGACGGTTGTGGGAGGCATGAGGGTCGCCATATGGCGTATGCGGCGGGGATGATGTCGACGCAGACGTGAGATCACGCTGGTCTCACACCGAAATACCCCCTTTCGCGCTGTCCCCCACGATCGACGACCGCATCGATAACCCCCACGTTATCTTGGTTCTGACGCTTCATAACGCCTTCGAGGTCAAGTCCCCACGATGTGGGTTACTCCAGGTTTCCCCGTATCCGTTCTGGGGCTCGCAGCACAAGTCCCACTACAGTCGCACCTCAACTCCACCACCAGCATGACAACGCCCGAAGCCGTCTTCAAGGATAGCCCGGACGTTTTCTCGCCCATCGATCTCGTCCAGCTCCCTAGGCCCGGAACGGGAACTGCCAATGAGGCCGGAGATCTTGTGTTTGTGCCGGTGTCTCAGTACACCTTGAAAGATAAGAAGTGAGTGCTCTGCAGCTTCTTGGGGCGTCGAGCTATAAGCCCCATCAGGAATAGCAAGGCGATCCATATCGCCGCCGTCGAGACTTCCATCACTCCCATCGTATTCCCTCTAGCGAGCGGCGGCGAGGCGTTCTGGCTGGACAACCGTACTCTTGCTCACGCCGTCGCCGAGGGCTCCGACAAGGACAAGGTCATCAACCTCTACGCGATCTCTGTCAAGGTCGAGACGCCTGCCGGTCTCAGCCTCCCCGACTCTCCTCAGCACATCGGCAAGTTTCCCACCGACTCCGCGACCAACTTCCGCTTCTCGGCCAAGGCGGGCATTCTCGTGTTCTCGGACTACGTGCACAAGGACGGTGAGTTGAAGAAGGTGAAGGAGAACGACGAGGCTTGGGAGAACCGGGGCGATACTGCGTTCGTCTACGACGAGACATTCGAGCGGCATTGGGACACCTGGGTCGGCCCGAAGAGACCGTCCCTGTTCAGCGTTCAGCTCAGCAAGGGCGCGGACGGGAAGTGGGCTCTGGGCAGCGACTTTGTGAACCTGCTGAAGGACACCAACCACGTAAATCTCGTCCGCCTCGCCCCAGTGTGTGTAGGCTCAATTTCCGCTAGCATGCTCCTGTGGAGCCGTTCGGAGGCACCGATGACTTTGACGTGTCCGACACTCATGTCATATATACCACCAAGGATCCTCAGCTTCCGAAGGCCTGGCACACCAAACAAAACGTAATTCCTGCATAGTATTCGTTCGAGCAACTTGATGAATTGCATCTCAGATATACATCGTCCACATACACGGCCTGGCAACGCCACGCGAGCTCACCTCGGGGGAACATGGGGCGACTCACAGCCCTGTGTTCAACACGGCTGGAGACAAGGCCGCTTGGACGCAGCTGGACCGCGATGGCCACGAGAGCGATCGGTACGTTCCCAGTGAAGTCCACCGTGGTATGCCCCGCTGACGTCCTACAGTGCGAAGCTCGTGATCTACGACCTCAAGAAGGACGTGCAGTACACCTTGACCGAGCACTGGGACCGTTCCGTCGGTAGCATTGCGGTGCGTAGCTGCTATCATTGTCGCCTTCACTTGCGCTGACAGCGTGCATGGCAGTTTGCGCACGACGACAAGACCGTGTTCTTCACTGCCAACGACCATGCGCGCGGCAAGATCTTCTCCTTGCCTGTCCCCGAGACGCCGTCTCACTCCTCGAGCGACCCCGCGCTCTCTGCGGAGTTCCGTGTCCTGCACGAGATCACGTCGACTGGTTCTGCGTCCGCGATCCAGCCGCGCTCTGACGGCCGGCTCGTGTTCACGCGCTCGTCGCTCACGAGCCCGAACGACGTCTTCGTACTGCGCGGGCTCAACGAGAGCGGGAAGCCTGCGGTCGAGCAGCTGACGCGCTTCGCGGCGAGCGCGCTAAAGAGCAAGTCATTGGACGAGGGCAGCGACTTCTGGTTCGAGGGCGCGGAGGGGAAGGAGGTGCACGGGTGGCTGCTGAAGCCGCCTGGGTTCAAGGAGGGCGAGAAGAAGAAGTGGCCGGTCCTGCTGGCGATCCACGGTGGTCCGGAGGGTGCTTGGGAGGATGCGTGGTCGAACAGATGGAACTTGAACGGTGAGTCGCTGTTATTCGTGCGAGGGAGAGTACCGCGAGTTCTCATTGTGCGCGTCGAGTCTTCGCCCAGCAGGGATATGTCGTCGTTGCGATCAATCCGACTGGTTCTACTGGGTTTGGCCAAGGTACTCGGTCCCTGTTCTCCATGGTTTCTGTCGTTCTCATATATGTGTCTCTAGCATTCACCGATGCCATTGCGGAGGACTGGGGAGGAAAGCCGTTCGTTGGTGGGTGCCTAGCATTCCTGTGAGATTTCGCATGTCCGCTTATGTCCTGTCAACAGACCTCCAGAAGGGCTGGAAGTACGTCCTTGACAACTATCCTGAAGTTGACCCCGACCGTGCAGTCGCTGCCGGTGCCAGCTACGGCGGCTACGCTATCAAGTACGTCCGTTGGGTACTGCCTTTGAGGACACGGGTGTTCACATCGCTCCAGCTGGATCCAAGGCCATCCCGAGTTCGGCTTCAACTTCAAGGCGCTGGTCTGCCATGACGGGGTAAGGCATCAAAGCCCCCTTCTGTTGCGACATACTTATTTTAGTTCCATTCAGGCGTTCGGCGCTCAGTACCACGGCTACTCCACTGACGAGCTCTTCTTCTTCAACTACGAGTGGGGAGGGCGCCCTTGGGAGCCTCGTGCACAGGAGGTGATCAAGAAATTCGACCCGATCAACTTCGTGGACAAGTGGGAGACGCCAATGCTCGTCATTCACGGGAGCAAGGACTACCGCCTCCCCGAGACGGACGGGATTGGCGCCTTCCATGCCCTCCAACAGTACGTCATCCATTCATAGAAGCTCAGCACTGGGGGCTCACGGGCGTGCAACAGGCGCGGCGTCCCTAGCCGATTGGTCATCTTCCCTGACGAGAACCACTGGGTGCTGAACCACCAAAACAGGTAAGCATCTGTGATTGTTGTGTACGCCATAGGGCCGATGCTGAAGGTGTTTGATAGTCTGAAGTGGCACTACGAAGTCTTCCGGTGGCTTGGGAAGTATTCGAGCAAATGAGCGAACGAGGAAAGAGTATATCGGACGACTCTGTACAGCAGTTGATTATATCACATGCATCTGTCATGCAGTTGATCATAGACCGAAGGGCTGCCTAACCCGCCGTTGAGTACTAGTTCGCGCGGAGATCCTCGTCATAGTCAGTTCCATGAAGAACGAAAGACGAGATGAAGCGAATACGTCTGAGTTCTCCCCTCCCCTCCGGTGTTCAGAGGCTGACTTCCAGAATGACAGGTACCTAACTTACACCGTCTATGAACATCAGCATGAGTGATAGGACTCGAGATGGGCACGGTACGACCAGTCATGAACATCGCCTTGTCATGTGTGGTGGCGGGCATCTGGGCCACAGCGGGTAGAAGACCTTCCACAGGAAGCCAGGGAGAGTCAGCTGTGCCCCACCCGTTTCCCTCGTCTGACATGAACCTGAAGGCCGATGTGGATAGGCTTGCCTACTTTGTGGCCTGCCTGCTCCCAAGTAGGGATGTGTTCTCCAACATGCATTCGCCCGATGACCACATGCTTGAGGTGTACCGCATGTCTTGCCATTCTGCCTCCAGAGCGTTCCATTCTTCCCGCACGTCGGAATGGTTCGAGCGACTTGCGGCTCCGGGTTCCACAAAGAAGACGGAGAAGCAGCTCTCGGCAACGAAGTTCAGGGTCGAAACGACAACCCGTAACCGAGATGCTCATACTGGAGCGCTACTCATACAGTTGTTCCTTTTTCGTACCACTCTGCGGACATCGTCCGGCCTTCCAGCTGTGCCCCGATAGTCCGTCACGGCACCGGTCGATTTAGGAACCAACCTAAGACTCCGTCTTGTTCATCATGCAAGCGGATCTGACCCAGTTTCAAATTCATTCTCTCTGATGTTCACCTCCTGCGTGAGACCGGTCGGCGCTCCTCAGTGTACGTCACGCTATATCTGATGGTCGAAATAAATGACAATAAAAGACCTCAGGCAACTCATTGTATTCGAGACCATCGCTGTCTTCTAACGCACAATTGACTTCTGCATATTAAAGTGGGTTACTCAAAGGGTTCAAGGACGTGCTAGCAGGGAAAACGGATGCAAGAGCATCCTGGTTCTCATGGCAATGTCAGCTGTTTCAAAACCAGTGTTCGACAGCCTTGGCCCATACACTCCGTTGATCGGATGGCGCCTGGCTGGCTACAACTCCGCATTGCAATGCACAGGTTCCATGAATCGCTCCCGGAAAACCCCTTACCTTTTTTCATGAAAGGCATCCAACAGTGCCTGGGAATGCGATATCATCGGAAGACTTCGAGGACCACTGAGGCCGAGCAAGTATAAAGGTGGGTCGGCATAAACAATGACATTTCAGCCTCTCCTGAGTACATCGCACCTGCCCGCTAATATGCTCGCTCCACTCGCATCTCGATTATCGACCACCCAACATTTCGCTTCGGCGAAATACGCTCATAGGCTAAGCTCTAGGTTTGTCGAAGGGTCTTTATGCTCAGCCTTTGCTACTGCTGACTAAATCATGACTAGTATCTGTTCGGATGACACAACAAGCCCTTCCGGTGTATCGTGCAATGATGTGGACTACGTCTCCGTAAACCCTACCATGCTTACTTCTCCCGGCAGTGCAACGTCTGACCTTACTTTCAGGGTACTTCAAATATCCGGATTGCCGATGTCCAAGAGACCGTACGGAAGTTGTTATACTGCTCCAACTACAAGCCACCTCAAACACCCCGCGACTTTGAATTGCGTGCGAAACTTGCAGCTGAGATCGACAGCTGGGCCCTCGACATCGATGCACATATGGTCGCGAATATAGTGGAGACTAGCTGCTCGTACACGGAAACGGCATACTGCCATGTCCCCGCCGAGCATCGTGATTACATTGCGCTCTATACGGCCTGCATGCTGTACGGCGAAGACGTAGGAGGCCAGGATTCCGATGCCGTGTCACAGTTCGCCTGTCGCTTGGTTAAGGGAGAGCCGCAGGTGCATCCGATCTTCGACCGGCTCGCTAGTCTTTTGAAGGAGGCACACATGTATTGGACTGACGTTGGTGCCGACGCGATCATCACGGGTACGGTGGACGCCCTCTCGGCCACACACATCGAGTTTGCCACGAGCGGTTTGCGTATCGCGCCATGGGCTACACGCTACCCATATTATCTCCGGACAAGGGCCGGTGGCGGACCTCAATATACGCACTTCATGTTTGCAAGGAGTTGGCGGGAGAAAGCGGATACCTATCTGCAAATCCTACCGTAAGTCTCGAGATTAATCTTGACATGCCCGTAATCTTCAGTGGCCAACCCCCAATGTATTATCCAGTGACATCGAGCACTGGACCTTGGGAACAAAGTGAGTCCATCGATACCCTGAACCGTGCAATCACCACTGACTCGCAAGATGTTACGAATTAGTGACATGTGGGCATCGTAGAATGCATATCGTATTTCGCGACATAACTGACCGACATAGCAGTCTCTCATTTTATAAAGAGGAAATTGCCGGAGAGAAGAGCAATTACGTCCATCTGCGAGCGGATGCAGAACGTGTATCTCCTCTAGAAGTCCTACGACATCTGACGGAAGAAGTTCTCGACTCCGCTGAGAGAATTGAGAGAGTCGTTGCCGACGACCATGAGCTGTCGGCGCTTTGGCACAAATATCTCCAGGTCAGTTGTGACATACTATGATTTGAAAATTTGACTGAGTGCACATGGGATGTGTGAATGCCTCCAGTGCTACCTGGAGTTCTCCATCAGAACGCCTAGATACCGTCTTGCCGAGTTGGGGTTTAATCCATGAGGTTTTGGTGGAATGGGAATCTGCAATTAGTGTAATTAGTGTAGATATGGGGATGGTATCTGGTTGAGATGTGAGAGATCAATCACAACCGTCAAGGTGGTAGGAATTCGAACATTGTATCGATTTTCCCGGTTCCCTGCCACCGCGTGACTTTCTCTACTCAATTGGACGTAGCGCACCGACCTAATTTACTTGAAGTCGCTTCATCTCGTTCGCATTGCCAACGATTATCACTTTGAGCTAACGACTTATTATATCAACAAATGGCGGGCTATGCCGCGAGTTACTGAACGTTAAACGAAGTTACTTGATTGATTTTCCTTTTTTGGCGGCGCCGTGTACGGCATATCATCCTCCCCGATAAGACGGATGTTTCGCATGAGGCTGTGCACGAAGTGTCATTCTCTCATTTGCCTTTGACTCCGCAACCACGACGGTCTAAATTTGCCTACACACCAATCGTGTGTGAAGCCCGGCGCAGCTCAACAACTGACCAAGCACACTCACGCTCGGCAGATCAGGAAGACGTCTGGCAGTCCTCGGAATCCACCATCCCCATAAAATCCAACATGCCCGAAGCAGAAATTAATGACCAACACGTCTTTGCATTGCTCGAGGAAGGCCAACCACTGTCCGATCTCCTGAAAGAGCTCATAGGTCTACGGAATTGGAAGGAACAACAGCTCGAAGCACAGCGTTTGGAAGCGCTGCGAATGGAGCGTATGCTCTCGAGGATATGCGTGAGTATCTGCTCAATCATCTGCTCGTAACACGATGCTGACTGTACACAGGTAAACTGCAAGGAGACAGCTTCTAGATGGATTCGGCATCAAGTCGGGACGACTGACGATCTGCCCGTGGAGCTTCTTCATACCATCTTTCGGTATACAATTCCGCCAAACGCCCTTCTAGACCCCATAGCCACTCGTGGATCTTGTACTCCGTGGATACAGGCTATCGCCGCCAAAATGACATTGGCGAGAGTCAGCCGTCGTTGGCACTCCGCCACGCTGCCCTTTCTATACGAGGAAGTGTCTTTCCGCCACCCGACTCAGGTCCGCTCGTTCGCAAGCACTTTACGAACACACCCGAATATATGCCGTCTAGTGAGAAAGATCGTCGTCGACTGTCCAGCGACAAAGGAAATACGGGACCTTGTCGTAGGCGATCTTATCTATATCCTTACGCAGTGCACCGAGTTGCGTGCTCTTGCCTTCACCGACAGCCTCTTCGCAATGGAGGATGACTTGCGGCGAGTAGCCTTGTATGCATTTCCGACGGCACTCACTGCTGCCATTCGAGCCTTGTCTCGGACGCTCGTGCGGTTCGAACAATGGCCTCAGGGAGGTACCCCTCACTTTACATGGCCAATCGCTTGTGTCTCTACCGCACCGCTCCTTACCACGCTCACCATCAACATCGATCATGACGAGTCTTTGAAGAGCGTAGAGCTAGCCGCTCTAGAAGAGCTCGATATATCATGCCAGTACGTCGTCCCTCGAGGCAGCGATCACTCTCAACGATTCGCCAACTGGAGACTGCCCCGCCTCAAGCGGCTCATCATGCCAATGGCGATCGACAATCAGGGCAGGCTCCTCCAGCAATTCGGAAGGTCGATCACGTACCTGGAGTTCCGCGATCATTTAGACATGGCCACCCGCTGGCACAAGACACCTTGGCGACCTTACGTCGACTACATCCATCTCTGCCCTATACTTCAGCACCTCGTCTTCCAAGAATATGATACCTCCGTCCTGGACTTGCTCCCCAGCCATCCAACGCTGACATACGTTGACATTTGGTTCAACTCCCCGGCCGGCCACATACGCCAGGACTTTCTGGAGAGATGCAGACAGAGAAGGAGTGCGAGCGACCTGCGGTGGAACGTTCGTCTCCTAGACCGCTCCCTGAATGCAGTTCGGCAGCTACCAGAGCTTTTTCCACCCGGAGTCCCTGAGGAGGAGCTTCCATCCATCCATGCTATACCCGGCCTCAGCATCACGCACACCGCGTGGGGAGTATATAGGAGCGACCTGGACATCCTGTACCCTCCTGAGGACTCCTTAGAGGAAGCTGTCTCAGAGAACTCGTCGTCAGATTCTGATAGCACCTACTCAAGCGAGAGCGATCCATCAGAGGACGATTCGGTAACAGAGAGCGAGGGAGAGATGCTAGAAGAGGACGAGATCGCCGCCCTGGCTTCTATTTAGGCATGACGGAGCTCGGGGCATCTGTATCACTTGTCAGACTTAAGTAGTAGAGTACACTTGGTATCACCATTTCCTGCAACAAGTCATGATACTTATGTATCCCGATCAAGCATCACAGCTAGCTCATCTCTGATAGGGGTTGGCCGTTCGCCTCCCCTCGGTAGCGTAGGATCCCAAGCTAGGAATTTGCGGCAGATCTCTTCGGCGTCCGCGAGCTCCCGACGTTCTTCGTCTCTCATATCTTCGTCCAAGAGCTGACACACCTCGTGTCGAGCTAGAAGCTCACTGCACGAGAAAATTCAGGTACGACACCAGTCGGTGGAGGCCGGTCAACTGCTTACTTGACATATTGTGCCCTGGAAGTCACTCGCTTCGGCACTCCGGATAGCTCTGCGCAGGTTATCGCATGTGAATGAAGGGAGTACCCGTTGACAACCCTGTACGAATATTGGTGGATGAATGGCAGATCGAATGGACGCAGTGAGCGTACTTGTATAGATACACGATTTTGTCGTCCGGCCCCATTCGAGTTTGACTCCCATCGTCTTCGTATTCAATAAATGCACTGGGCTCTCTAGACTCCAAAGCACCGGGGCCCTGATTGAGTGAAAACATCACTTGCATGTGAACAAATGTGACAGGGACTCGACAGGGGCTGAAAAGGTTGTTGTGGAAGATGTCGTGGAAGTGCGTGGTCGCAATGGTCTTCGGGCACGACGAGCCACGTTCCAGTAGGTGTTTCAGCATTCCGCAGAAGAGACCGGCGCCATCTAGATCGACGTCAAGGGGTCGCGCAGTAGAAGAGATATGCCCGCAAGGATCGCATAGATTGTCAGCTCCGTGAAAGGTGGGAAACATGTGAATACCAGCCTGTTGGAAGGGTACCTTTCCCGAATTCGTCCAGGATCAACAAGGAGCGTGCTGTCGAGTTGCGCAAAGCAAGGGACACTTGATTTAGATCGATCATGAAGGCTGATTGCACCTGCGTCATGGGATACTACGCTTCAGTAGCTGCCCAGTTTTGATGAAGCGCTCTCGACCCTTTACCCTGGACACCGATTCTCGAGTTTGCACCCGAGTAAAGACTCCCCAGATAGACCAGGTGAGAATAGAGCTCATGTCTGCCTGGTCATAATGATGGTACTCACTTTTGTCGACGACTCCGAGGATAGCGGACTCGGCAGGAACAAAACTACGGTGAAGGCTAAGCCTATGACTTCATCCTGGCGAGCAGTACTTGCCATCCAATCTGTGGTTAGGTAGGAATCGATTGGCATGTACAAGGGCAGCGTATCTGAGCACATACTTGAGCCATGTACTGGATCAGGGCGACCTACACCAAGACTTCGGATTTCACCGCATACTGACATTGTTGAGAGGATCACGTACTTGTTTCAGGTACACACTCTGTATGCCTCCTGCTTAGTGCGGACGTCCTGCGAGGTAAAGTAACGCGCACCTTTCCGCAGGCATTGGCACCCGTACACACCATCACGCTGTTCTTGACATTGTGTGGCTCTTCTTGTGACTCTGTCTCCGTCTCATCGTCTGGGAAGGTGACTCCGATACCGGCGCCACCGACCAGATATGTGTCGTTCGGTACGAACGTAGGGACGGCAAATTCTTGCATGGGATGTCTACATTGAAGAAACATTAGAGGTATCGACAGGATGCAGAGACGTTCAAACTTGCCTGCCTTGTTTGATATCGATGATGTTCTCCGTGGACATATACGGTCTTCGGTAGTCATAGGAGCGCGCGGCCAACGCGAAGGATACGAGACAGTCTAATTCGGCACAGACGTCGCATGCATGGCCTATGATTTCGTCGTAGACAAGTATCTTCTCTTGTAGAGCTTGCACAATCTCGATTTCACGATCTCGCGTACGTGTCAATCGAGTAGGTATCGCGCAGAGATTGCAGAAGACTCACCCACTATGGCCGGATGAAGATCGCCTATGTGGACGTCCATGTCTGTTTCGGTGCATCAGCGCGAGTGTCGCATCATGAAGGCAAATCCCATGCACCATGCATTTCTTGAGATTTGAAGTAGACATGAGACCTATGAGATCGTAGTCAGAAGTTCGCTTCCCCCACCAATTGCTATGAAGACGAACTCCGAAGAGAACTGATCAATGTGGTTGAGCCCGTGCATACCAATCTGAGTCGTGGCATAATGATTACCTGGAAGTTCCAACCGTCGAGTACAGTAATCCCAGCATCGGTCTTCCATTCCTCTTTCATAGGAACACAGATCAGGAAGCCTGCGACAGTGGTTAGCAAGCGAACAACGGCGCACGAATACAAAAGCTTCCGCACCAAGCTGTGGAAAGTACACCACGTTCAAGGAAGGCGTATAGTCAGGAAGGATGGTAGCAGAGACTTGGACTGCCACTTTCGACTAGGGAAAACGACTAATCACAATATAAACAACCATCTCGTTCTGCAGCACGTACCAGGACCGAGTCAATGCCATTGTAAATATGCTTCAAGTTGTCAAGTTCTTCGTCAATCCGCGGGCGAACGCAGACACGACCCGTATTCGTGCTCTCCTCCCAGTCAATCTGCACAATTATGCATAAGTGTTCGCCGCATGCACGATGGTTCTGAGTACTATTTCGTTGACGGCGCTCCCTAGCTGTCGAAAATTAGACACATCCAACGCTTTGATAAGCTGCTCGAGGTGATTAGCATAAGTCCGTCTTGTCAATACGGGGACCTGCCTTCCGGACTATCATGACGCTACCGGCATGCTTCAGCTCTGATAGGGCGTCACGCAAAAGCAACGCGTGGAACGCAAACTATCCATCTCGTGAGGGAAGGCTCAGTGTTGCGAGTGCGGAGATGGTGCTTACCTTCACCAGTGCCTGCCAGTCGGACACCTTGGCTTTTCCCGTTCTGATGGCCCCCAGGATCCTTGGAACGTTCTTCGTGCCGTTCAAATGTCCTTGCATGGCATTCCTTGTCGTTATGTTCTCGGGGCGGAGGAAGCATTCCACCGCGTCGTGACGAGCATTGATCACCTCGAGAGACATGGACGGCCGAAGGAACCATTCGCGCATCAGCGCTCGACCTAATGTTGTCTTCGTGTTATTGAGGATGCCGAACAAGGAGAGTCCCTCCTTCGTCTTGTCGGAGTGTATAGATGCGTGGTTCTCGTCCTCGAAGATCTGCAAGGAGAAAAGAGCGTCCATGTTGATTTGCATGGTGTCTGTGAGAAGGAGTGGCTCGATGCTGCGGATCTCCAGTCCGTTGATGCCTTCGTCCTCAAGATCTGAAACGGCGCGAGCTCGAGCAAGGTAGTCGAGCAGTGCACCAATTGAGCCGAGCTACACGTCGTAAATCATGCGTACCTCGCATTGACAAGGCGAAACGCTCACACATAGAGGCGAGTTTTCCACTGAGGCGAAGTTCGCGAGCCGGACCGAAGCGTTCCATTTCTGCAGCATTGGGTCGCCCCCAGTTTCTCTTCGACGTCGCATAAAATCGTAGGCATTTCTAGGCTCGGATATGGAGCCAAGCTCCGATGTTGTGTCCTGATCGTTTTGGTAGACGGGCAGCTGTGAGAGAAGACGGAGAGAGAGAAGCCGGTCGCGGCCTTTCAGAGGAATGAAATCCTTATGTGGTCGGACTTGGAAAGTGCCTCTGGAGCCATCAACTAGGCGAAAAGGTGAGTATATGCGCTTGTTTATATGTGAAATCGAGATGTGTACCATGATTACGAAGTACTTCGATGAAGTTGTCATCTGCCTTAGAGCTGGTAAGGACCACATCAGGGCCTGCTTTCTCCAACACTACGCAAACGCGACATTCGTTACGGAGTGATATTCGAGAAGGACTTGAGAGCACTTACAAGCCTTTGTCAGGTCGAGGTGATGGTCCTCGGGGGAGTCGTCGAAAACAAGAACCGTACACTTCACTGGATCATAGTATGCGCACGCAACTCGGCCACTGATTGATCCATGAGCGTCATACATCCTCTCCATGTCAAGTGAGTAAGACCTACGATTGGCACGTGGCTGCTAGGCAGACCTGGTTCCTCCCATAAGTCCTATGCGACATGAATGTGTCGCGCAGTTACTTGCCTTCTCGGCGGTACCGCTCGACGAGGACTCTTCCTCCACCTCCTGATCTTCCTCTTCCTCGGGAGTGTCTACACTTCCCTCCCATCGGACCCTCTTCCGCGGCAGCGTGTCGTCCGTCTGACTCGCTTCTAGCGCTGTGGTCTCTTCTTCGAGCTCTTCTTCAAGCGCACTTGTGTGTGGAACGCTCAGGCGCTTGGATTTTGTAAGTCGAGGCATCGTTTTTCTAGCAGGTGCATGCGCTGGTGAAAGAAGAATGGAAGGAAGACGATGGGCAGCCCAAACGCGTCGCGTCTCATCATGCCCAGTCACGTGCCCGCGCGGACACCGCAAGTCTGTGAGCAGCGCTAGAACCATCGAACAAAAACGGAGACAATGCCGTAAGGCCGAGAAACACCTAACGGCAGTCAGTCGGCTTGAGTTAAATCGGCGTTTCGTGGGTGTTCAACATGCGACCTCAGTGCCAAAAGACACGCGGGGAAGGGAGCTTGTATAAGGGAGGGGAGGCAGCACTCGGCAGAGCGGCGCGAATAGTATCGAGATACCCTAAGTACAGACCAGACATAGAAGCGATTACTTTTTCAGAGAGAGCAGATCCTTTGCGTCATCCGCCACTAGAGTATACATCAGAGATTGTTTCGGCGACATTCACTGTTGTCCACGTACCATTCAAGAGCAAAGCCTGCGAGTCGAGCATCACACGGTTGTCAGACGCGGCCAAGAGAGTCGCAATATCGCGGGCAGCTTCGAGCTTACGGAGCTGCAGGAAGCCCTTGTTCTGGCGAACGGCTTCGCCGATGAGCTCGGCACTGCGCGCCTCACCCTGGGCCCGGACGATGATAGACTGGGAAAGGGCGTCAGGTCTGACGTGATCCTTGCTCTGCGAGGCAATCCGTACGCACCTGCTTCTCCTGAATTGCCTGATCGACTAGGAAGGCAGCACGGAGCGCAGTTTGTTGGGCGACCTGTATAGACGTAATGAGTAACGCCCCCGCAGAAAGGTCAAGAACAAGCGACCGACCTGTTTCGCCTCGACGGCGTGGGTGAACTCGGGAGAGAAGGCAACATGCGTGATCGAGACGTCGTCGAGAACGATATTGAAGCGTAACGCGCGGCGGGTAAGGTTCTCTCGGACCAATCTTGACACCTATGTGGCGCCGCGGCAGCGTGTAAGGGCCACGAGGAGCCGGAGATGTATAACGTGTAGCGTACCTGTTCACGCTGTGTGATGATTTGACTGGCGTTGAACTGGGCGACTACGCTTTTGAGGACCTCGTTGACGATGGAAGGCAAGACGCGCTCGTCATAATCAGTGCCTAGCTCTCGGTAGATTGTTGGCAGTGCCGAAATATTCGGTCGGGAGAGCACACGGCACGTAATGTTGACCATTTGTAAGTCTAAATACACGAGGCAAGGGTAAGTCGGAAAGGTAGTCCACAACTTGTTATCAGACGCGCCTTTGGTGCCTGTGAGGGAAGCAATGTTCCGAGGCTTCGCGCGGATGTCATAGACGATAGGTGTCTCGAGCCACGGGATCTGTGAGGGTACAAACGTGTCAATGCCGCGTCGCCATTGTGCTGGGTAAGCACTGACCATGAGATGCGTTCCTTCAGGGTAGACGTCCTCCTTTACACCGTGCAGCCTGAGCAGCAGAAGTCGCTCGACATCGAACACGGAGACCAAGCTCGGATACTGCTCACCTAGTGTACTTTATTGCACGGTGACCACCATCCACTACACGAGCGTAACCCATCAATCAACAGTGCTACTATGGTATGGTTGGGCGGTAGATATGCGCACCGTTGAATAGACTGGCATTGAGTGCAAGGCCGCCTCCCACTAAGGCGAGAAGTAAACCAGAGCCGGTGAAGAAGCCCTTGATGGGTAGACGCGGGCCCCCGCCGCCACCAGAGGCAGCTGCACGCTGCAACTGCTGAGAGAAACGCCTCCAAGCGTCTTGAGAGTTCATAGGTATAGTCGGAGGTCGAGCTGCAAGGAGGCAGCCGTGCAGAAGGAGTTCGAGGGCGGGGAGCAGCACTGACGACACTACGCGGCAGCGTACGGCGCCTCAATGCGGCCAGGGCTCGGCAACTGCCGAGCATTGGCTTCGAAGTGCGGAAGGATTCCTGAGAGTCCAGATATCTCTGTCTCTCCACGGCTCGCCCTGTCTCGACGCCGTCGTGTACGCCACGCAGTTCTGCCAGTGCTGCCGGACACCCGTTAAAGGGGCTTTCCACTTCTAGCTTTGGTAATCTGGTCTCAAGCAAGGGATGGTTTTCGAAGGCAATCCGGAGCTCAGTAACTTCGTATGTAAATATCATCCGAGACCCTCCCAAGGACGGTATTCAACTTCTCGATTTATGTAGCTGGGTTGGATTTCCATCGCTTGCTGGTACGCCTCACAGATTTCGTCTCACCTTATCTTGTTCTCTGATTCGCCGATTCTGTATCAGGATAGTGGTTTACTCACCACAGATCATCGAAAATTACCAGCTGCAGTCAGGCGAAGGGCTGAGCGTGGGTTTCGTTGTCACCTGGCTGATTGGCGATTTATGCAATACGTCTGGTGCCATTTTGGCCGGACTGCAGCCTACGATCATCATACTTGGCGTTTATGTGAGCCAATCTATCGTTCTGGTACGTTGCAGGGGACCGGCTGAAACAACGCCCAGTACTCTGTGTGTGACGCAACCCTTCTCGCTCAAATCTACTACTACCGATGGAAGCGGACACGCCGAAATGCACCGCTCCTCATTACCGAAGACTCGAGGCAGTCTGCGCTCTACGATGAATCAAGTCCGCTCTTACCGGGAGACGGTCGCTCTGAAGAACCATCCCCAGTGCGGCCCGTGTGGCAGGATGGTTTGAGGTATATCGCGGCGATGGTCTTCGTTTTCGGGGTTGGCGTAGGCGCGTGGGCCGTGGATAAATACATCCGTTACAGCACACCTCCATTGGACCCTCAGGAAGAGGTGGTGGAGTGGCGAAGCCAGGTCTTGGGGTGGATTAGTGCGGCCCTGTTCCGTGAGTGCGTGTACTATCTGGAAATTCCTCGAGCTCACACCTGTACGAAGTCGGAGCGCGGGTCCCGCAAATAGGTGCGTGGCTCAGCTTAGCGATGGGGGCCAGGGACTGAAGGCCAGAACGCACAGTCAAGAACCTGAGTACCAGATGCGAAGGGCTCTCGCCTTTTCTTTTTGTCTATTCCATTTCGGGGAACACGACGTACGTGCTGTCCATTCTCGCGGCGTCGCTGAGCATGAAACACCTTGTGGTGAATGGGCCCTGGATTGCCGGTGCGTGCATCTCCGAGAATGGGTCAGAAACGCCGGTCTGATGAGAGGTGCAACGCTTCGTTCGATATGCGACACCTACTGAAGGGAGCGCCCTGACCGTCTTCCTGGATGTCTTTGTAAGATTCGAGGCTATTTTGTCGGGCCACGCGGCGATGGGCTGACGCTGTTGCACACGCACACAGGTGCTGTACCAGTTCTTCGAGTACCGGCAAGAGGACAAGCGACGGGCGTCGGGCTGATAGATGCAGTGGTAGACGGACAATAGACGAGACTAGGTAGAAAACGTGTAGTGAAGCACAGCGAATTGAGCGTCGGGGGTGACCGGGTAGAGCATTATGGCCGAGTCGCGGTTCTTCTGATGAGGCCGGGGACGGCGCGCGGGACTGGGAAAGGCGATAAGGGGCCCAGGGAGGACGATGAACTGGTGGGAGCGTGCGAGGGGAGGAAGGAGAGAAGCGAGCGTTGGAGGCGGACTTTGCCCGCGCCCGGCCTCGTTCCCTCCCTCGTGTTGCAGGCTGCTATTCGACGTCCCACGTTGCAGGTCACTCCCAAACTCTTCTCTATGGCACGCACCGCTCGGCCAGACATGCACCCAGCCTCGTGTCTCTCCCATCATCCTCTCTGCCCGAAAATCGCTTTATCAATGTCAGATCGCAACCTCGTCTCATGTTTTCTCCCTGTCTGCCGTCCGTCGAAGCATAACGCGCCGCCCAAGTCCGCCTGATCCCACAGCGCCCTCTGCGGCCGTCTTGTACGACCTGACGACGACCAGGTACGTTCGTCCATCCTTTCTACGCCCCAAACACCATCCCAATGTCTTATTGTCCCAGCACCCTTTTTCCGCGCCCTCAGCCACACACTGCTATTGTGCGCGTTGCATCCTGAAGACTGTGCGCATCAGCTTTGACGTCGCGTTTCGCGTCGTCCAAGGCCTCCATTCCATCGCTTAGGCCAAATCGAGCTAGCAAACGCCTGGTGCGGCGCTGTCTGAACACAACGAGATTCTGAAACCCCTCATAGGTTTCCTCCAGACCGCCTCCTCGCCCGCCTCTATAAGGCCTGCTTGCGCCGCGCAACAGGCCGCGATCGGTCGCCCCGCCACAGGCTATATCATGCACCACACTCCCCTCATTCATCCCACCCCCCGCCTACACCCTTCCGCCATGTCTTACGCTACTCTCGAACAGCCTCTCGCTCGCGCACCCACCACAATGTCCTGGACGACCGAGTACTCCACCGAGCCGCCACCTTACGACGTGTGCGACACGGCCGCGCTCATGGCCGCGGCGTATGCAGACAAGTCCTCATCCCAGCGTCGTCCGCAGGATGCCGCGCCACCAGCAGGAAGCTTTTCGCGCGCATCCGCTGCTCCGTGGATGTCAAGCCCTCGAAGATCGGCTCTCGACCTGTCGATACCCTACCTTCGGGAGGCAATACTCTCCCTGGATTCGAAGATGGCGACGCTCCTGAGCGAACGAGACCTGCTGGAGCTGAGGTTGGAGCAAGCGGTCCGTATGCACTCTCCTGTCCAGCGCATGCCCAACGATCTCCTCTCGTCGATCTTCTCGATTGCGGTCCTGGACGAAGAAGACGAGGACTCGATCACCCTCTCGAACCTGATGCTCGTGTGCCGGTGTTGGCGAGAGGTGGCGATTAACTCTCCGATGCTCTGGACGCGCATCGCAATGGGTACGCACCATTCCATAGACCGGGCGATCCTCAAGCTCGACCGATCCCGGACCGCTCCGTTGTACGTCTGCCTTGATTTCAGCCCTCGCATGGAACACGGCACCGTCTCTACCGAGAGTATCATTACGGCCATGGAGCTCGTCCGTCCCGCAATATGGCGCTGGAAGACCTTCCATCTGATTGTACCAAGCCGGCCACAGGCCCATGTCGCGCTCAGTCGGTGCAAGGAGCAGGCGCCACAGCTCGAGGTCTTCTCCGTCCGCGTCTCCCATTCGATGCAGGAAGACCACTATTCAAAGCCGCCGCTTTCCCTGTTCGAACGCACTACGCCTCGGCTACGGACCTCGTCCTTCACCTCGTTCAGTTTCGGATGGGACCTCGCGCTCTTGAGCAATCTCCGCGTACTCAAGCTCGGCGGTTATTGGAACGGGCTCTCTCCTTCCGTCGACACTCTGCTCAAGACCTTGCGCTCGTGTCCGCAGCTAGAGGAGCTGGTCCTGCGGAATATGTCCGACGTCGACCCGGACGGCTGTACGACGCTCATTCCGGAGGCCTCGGAGCATGACGATCACGTCCTGGCACGCGCATCGGACACGCGTTCGATCTCCCTGCCGCGGCTTCGCAAAGCTTCGTTCTACTACTCCGGCAATCTGCGCACCCGAACCGTGCTCACCCTGCTCTCGTTCCCGGCGCTAGAACGCATCGAGCTGTGCTATCTGGACAACGTCTCTCCGATGCTGGAGGCTCTGCGCAGGCAGTCCCTCACCGTCCTCCCGCTGCGTCACTTGCGGATCGAGTCCTGCTTCTTCAACGAACTTCGCTTTGCTCGGTTGTTGCCGCGCCTGACCTCGCTGACATCCTTGGAGCTCGTCGATGTGGAGGACGTGACATCGAATCTCATGCGAGTAAGCGCTGCTGTCCCTTCAGCTATCAGGGGTAATGACGGTCTTGTCCACAGAACCTTGCCACCCCTCCGGTCTCCCAGACCTGGGTGTGTCCCAGACTGAGCACGCTCTCGGTGGAAGGATGCACGTCGCTGGAATGGGAAACCCTCCGCGCAATCGTCGAGTCCCGCCTGCCTCCCCATTCCCGCGCGTTCCCGCGTCAGACCGCCCCCCCACACGTCCCACAAGCACCCGCGAGCCAGCCGGCGATCTCAAGCGCGTCCGGCCACCACCACCGGCAAGCCATGTCGTCCTCGGCCACGGTTTCCTCTGCCTCTTCCTCGGCTTCCGCGTTTGCCGCCTCCGCGCACATCCTGTCGCGGCAGCCGTCGGTGCCCGTCCTCTCGTCCGCGTCGCAGACGGTTGGCCGTCCTGTCCGGATCGAGTCCATCGACCTCACGCGCTGTCCCCAGGTCAGCAAGGAGATGGTGCAGTGGCTGCGCATGTACGTCGCCGATGTCAAGTGCGAGACTGTGAAGAGCATCTGGGGCGAGCCGGACTTGTCATAGCGATCGCGAGAAGTCCTCTCCAACTCACAGTGATATAGCTCAATTTGGTTTTCGCTGGCTGTTATGCTCCTTCAGCTTGGTTTTGATACCCTTCTCCTGAGTTGCTCAAATGCTCTTTCTGTCGTGCTATGCGGCGCTGTACATGTGTAAGTTATGGCGGTTGTATCTTGCTTATAGCTCTCGTATGTTGTGTTCTCCCCGTGTTGATCGTTGGTTTCTGAGACGAGAACGCTTCGTGCAGTTTGCAGTCATACCATAGTAATGTATCTATATTCCACGAACAGATGAAAGCGATGAATTGTCCGATCCGAAGTACACAGTGTGACAAGTAGGGTACAAACATGAGGGGAGACCGAGTGCAATCCCTGGTGACGTAGATGGCACATGAAATCTACATATACTTCTGTGAGTGGCACGCACAGAATCAGGCACGATGCACTCACTAGCTACTACCGGCTATCCACCCGGATAAGCGTGTTTCTCTTGTAGGTGCCGAATGGCCCGACGGTCCCTGGCGGACCACCGAGTAATCGATGTTGGCGGGGGATCGTCGCGAATGAAGGGTGCTCCTCGGCATTCCGGCCCTCCTCCTCGCCGTCCGGATGGTCGGGTATGAGGATCGGCGCGGTGGACGACGACAGTTCGGATGGTCGTTGCGGCGCTGTCGAGCTCGGCGCCTCCGGTTTGAGCAGTCCGTTGACGAGCGCACGGAGCTCCTCGTTCTCGCGTTCTAGACGGGCGAGCTCGCTCTCGCGTTCCAACGCCCACTCTGCGGCCGCGAGCCGCCGCTCCGGATCCTCCTCCTCGTCCAGTAGGTGGTCGATATCAGGGTCTGGGGACCCTGAACGATGTTCGTCGAGTGTCCCGTCGTCCCGTTCTTTCCCCTTGTCCTTCTTGCTGCTCTCACCCTCCCCGCTCCTCTCTTCCCGGCGTACCGATAGCGGTGCTGCGCTTGTCGAGGGCTGGCGAGACTGACCTGCGCTCTTCCCTCCTGCCGCTGCTGCCATGTGCGCCTCGTACAGCTGCACATCCTCCCCACCCAATCTCCGCAAGACGGCGCGCAACATGCGGCCGACACGAGCCAAGCTCTCCGAGCGTGCGGTGTTCACCTTCATGTTTTCACCCAGAGCCTCGGTTTCGCGCTCGACGAGGACGCTTTCGTACTGCCGCATGAGGGCGAGCTCGCGCCGTTGCACCTCGTGCTAAAGCAGGGTTGAGGGGAGGTGGACGGGTAGCATTTTCCGGCAGGGACTTACCGCGCGCGTACGGAAGGTGGCCATGACGTTTTCGAGGGTCTGCTCGTACTCGCGGATGAGGGCGCTGAGCTGGCGGTTGTCGTTGAGGAGGGCCTGGTTCTCCGCGGACATGGCCGCGTTCATGCGTTCCAGTTCGGCATCGTAAACCTCTAGGAATATGAGTCGCATAAGTCAGTGTCCGCATATACACCATAGGAACGAGGTACCTTTTGGTTTGTCTAGGTTGAAGCTTGGTTTCTATCAGACCCGTGCGACATGACAGTTGCTAGAGTACACACCGGCGGAGTACAAAGCCGGTTTGTGAATGGATGGCTTGAGCCTGGTAGTGATATAGTCACATATGAGACCAAAGGCAACAAACCTCATGTAAGATAAGAGAAGGCGACGCACCTTTGCTCCATCGGCGAGGGCATGCAGGTTCACAGCAGAAGAGCGGTTTTGGCTAAGTTGCTCTGAAACCTCAGAGAGAAGAGTCCAGACACGGTGAACGTCGGCGTCGCCAGCGGAATCCATCGTTGCAAGAAGACAGTGTACGGCACAAGGCAATCTTCAGGAGCTGGGGAGAGATGATAGGTATTGTCTGGGCGAGTGGTCGTCGCCGCCTGCCAGAGTGCAATATCTCGCCTCTGAGTCGCTCGAGTCCGTGGGCGGGTATAACATAGACGCCCAAGACCCTCTCACCACGTGACGGCATTGCTCAAGTGTGCGGAGCCGCACTGCACTCGCTGAGTCTGCTCTTACTCTCTATCCATCACCTCATGGCTACCGTTACTCACTACATATATTCTCATTACCATCCACCCAATCAGAAGGAAGACGAAGAGGTCGTACAGGAACAGGCTGAAGAGGATCAACGAGATCCTTGGCTTACTGAATCGACGTTCGGAGTCAATCGTCGTTTAAAGAACGCCCCTCGATTTGTTCCCGCCATCGTATCCTACGATGAGGTGAACAACATGATGGGCAGTGCCTCATCCTCGCTACCTCGTGCAGAAGAGCCCGCTCCTTCATCTCACGTCGGTGAATGGTACAGGTCTTTACCTCGCGCATCAAGCGCACCTGTGATCGGGCCACAGGCTTCCCCTCCCGCTCGCGTCGACCCATCCTCGTCCTCTTCCCCGCAACCTACGCTTGATGTTCCACCCGCGCAGACCCTCGTTGCGCCACCATCCGAGAAGAAGGTCGACTGGTTCACTACTAGATCCACAATTTCTGCGCCTTCATCATTGCATGTCACGCCTGTACCCGCACCAACACTTGCCGACATCCTGTCCAGAGAACCGCCGCCGGAACGCAAGGAGCAGCCGTTTGTTCCTCCCGTCTTTCTTCATATCGGCCCGTCCAACAAGGGTTTCGCCATGCTTCAGCAGAGTGGTTGGAGCGAGGGCGAAGCCCTTGGTGCAGCCGCACCGAGACGATCGCTGACACAGAACGCTCGAGAGAAGAGACCAGCGAGGACCATCTTGGACGACCGCGAACTGTCAATCAAGACGGAGGAACTGGAAGTAGCGGTGGGCACAGATGATGACATCCGCGAGGTTCGGCGCGTGGATGTGGTGGACCTAACGCTCTCCGATTCTGACGAAGAATCGAGCGATGTCGAGACGGACGTCAGACGCGGTGTTGGTTTACCAGACTCCTCTGCTGCCGCTGTCTCCCACAACCCCAAGGCGCTGCTCACTCCGCTTGCTACTGTGCTCAAGACCGACCGCCTTGGAATTGGACTGAAGGCGAAAACAGTAGGTCCGTTCAAGGAGTCGAAGAAGCGCGTTACACACAACCAGGCAGCCCTCGCCGCGCATGCGAAGGCGAACGAGGACATGCGCATGCGCAAAGCCCTCTTCGGACGCGGGGCCAGGTCTTTTGCACGTATCGCGAAGGCAGAGGCCGAGAGCCGGAAGAGGCTACTTGCCAGTCTCAACGAGTAGGAGTTTCGCGGTTGCCTTTCATTGGCGCATCCTTGGACCCGCCAACGCCGCCTATCTTCGTCAGGTCATCGACGTGACAAGCACTATATCAGATGGTCTGAACTCTCTTGCTTCGACCTCTCCTTCGCGGACCTGTCGACTCACGGTCCTGCATGATGATATCTATCGCTATCGAGAAGTCACTTCCGGCGCGCCCCATCTGGCATCCGACCTCGAGATCTAGGCCGTCGTCTTCTCTGCAGTCTCGCCCTTGACCGTAGTCAGGTTACAGCGCGTAGCCTTGGTATTACATACACACTTGCGTTTTACGATCAGCTTTGCCGACTTTGCCGGGATTTGGTGGACCTCCAATTCCTGTGGACATTGGCAATTCTGTGCACGTGTTGTCCTATCCTTATTCCCAGATGTACATGCGGTAATTCACGCACCTATCGGTGCAGATGATGTGATGTAATTAAGATGGAATGTGCGACATAACAACGGATGCTTCCGCATTTTCCCAATGAATAGAATTGAGTGGCTTCCGGTGGCTTCCCTTCTTGATGTCTGGATGAACATCGCTACGACTTGACGAGTTGACGGTCGGAAGGTCGAGCGAGATCGGGATCTGTCGCTTATGCAGCGACCATTTTGTATGGGCGTCATCGGCCTTGACCAATCCGTCCCTCCGCTTGATCCCCACATTCCTCGTCACTCATCCGTCCCTCGAGCGCAAAGCAGGCTTTGCATTTACTGTAGATCCTTTCGTCGTTGACTCTGAACGGCGAGCCCCAGCACCAGTCTCTCGCGCTAGTCCTGCGGTCGTAGAACATCAGGATGTCTTGGAAGATAGGCAAGAGCAAGTCCAAGCAGCCCGCAAACGGGCTGTCGATTCAGGACATGGATCCGCGCTCTACAACGCCTACCCCAGGCAACCCAAGCGGGAAGCCGCAGTCGGGGCTACTTGCAATCCGCGTTTTGTGGGCGGAGAACCTCGCCCTGCCCGACGGGGCTGCCGTGCCCCCCGCGGTGCAGGCCGCCCTGTCGTCGCAGCAGGCCAAGATCGCCGCATCGGTGTCGCCTTCAAGCGTCACGCAGAACCGGCTGGCGAACAGGAAGAGCAACAGGGACAGCGTGCAAAGGACGCAGTGCTGGTGGCTCCCGTACCTCGTCATGGAGTTTGAGGTGAACCAGGTGCTGATCACCCCCTTGGGCGGCGATCTGGGCAAGCCGCTGTACATGTACGAGACGCATTTGTGAGTGCTTATTCGTGTTTCGCCGTCTTTGCTAGGAGCGTACAGAACGGAGGGTATACTGACGTGGTCCATAGCGACGTGTCTCGTCACTCGGAGATTTCCATCCAGTGCTACTTGCGTACGGAAGAGCCCAAGCGCGGAGGCGATGGAATCGCAGATGATATGGGCAACGATCTCTTCATGGGCGGTGTCCGGTTCACTCCGGACTTTGACGATTCCGCGTCGCAGGACCAGTGGTACGACCTCGCGGGAGGTTCGGGAAGGATCCAAATAGGTGTTGCATTCAAGCCGAGCACGGTGGGTCTAGACTTTGCACCATGCGCGCCTGCGTGTGTATCTCACATCTTGCTTCTAGGGTCAATCGCTCACTATCGATGACTTCGAGCTCATTACGGTTATTGGGAAGGGAAGCTTCGGGAAGGTACGGAGCCGCTCTTCTGCGCTCTCACCGTCTTCTCAATGCCCCATCTCTAGGTCATGCAAGTTCGCAAGCGAGATACCTCTCGTATCTATGCTTTGAAGACAATTCGGAAACAATACATTGTTCAGCGAGGAGAAATTACGCACACGCTAGCGGAACGATTAGTCCTCGCTCGTGTCAACAATCCGTTCATTGTGCCCCTCAAGTTCAGCTTCCAGTCTGAGCAGAAGCTTTACCTTGTGCTTGCGTATGTCGCTCATGTGTGCCGTGGGGCTCTGTGCTGATAGGGGTCATAGCTTCGTCAACGGAGGGGAGCTCTTCCACCACCTGCAGCGTGAACAGAGGTTCAACGAAGAAAGGTCACGTTTCTATAGTGCCGAGCTGCTGCTTGCCTTGGAGCATCTTCACGAGCTCGATGTCGTCTATCGGTATGATTTTAAGCTTCACTGTCAGGCACGCACGACCCTCATATCGCTCACAATAGTGATCTGAAACCTGAGAACATCTTGCTTGACTACACTGGTCACATCGCGTTGTGCGACTTCGGATTGTGCAAGCTCAACATGAAAGATTCAGACAAGACGAACACATTCTGTGGCACGCCAGAATACCTCGCGCCTGAGATCCTCTGCGGCCAAGGGTACAGTACGTATTGCTGACGTCAACGGAAGCGGCTGCGCGTGCTAATACTACCGCAGACAAGACGATCGACTGGTGGACCCTGGGTGTACTCCTGTACGAGATGCTTTCGGGACTTCCCCCCTTCTACGATGGTTAGTCAGCTTCTCGCTCTGCTTACGAGTTGCTGCCAACCCTCTACCCACAGAGAACACAGACGTCATGTACCAGAAGATCCTGCATGATCCTCTCGTCTTCGGAGACGATATCGGGGTCGAGGCACGCAGCATCCTCACTGGCCTCCTCACTCGGGACCCCACACAACGTCTCGGAGTCAACGGGGCAGAAGAGATCAGATCTCATCCATTCTTTGCGAACCATATTGACTTCCAGAAGCTCATTCAGAAGAAGATTCAGCCGCCGTTCAAGCCGAGCGTGTCGAGCCCAGTGGTACGCCCCTAATTTAATTCAATTCCATCTCCTCTTGTTTGTATTCATACGAATTGCATAGGATGTGTCTAATTTCGACACCGTCTTTACGACTGAGGTCCCCCTCGATAGTGTCGTCGAAGGGTCACAGCTTTCGCAGACCGTACAGGCTCAGTTCGCAGGTAAGGGGGAAGTGATGGGGGAAATGGGCGCTGCTGACTCAACAACATTCCTCCAGGCTTCTCGTACGACGGCACCCACATGCCTATCAGCCCTTCGTAATTTACAACACGCACTCCATGAGTTGCATCGCCCTCGCTATATCTCTTTCATCTCATCAGGATCCATTCGTACATACAATACAATCGGAGGGTGTCGGATTTTGTATATCTCGGTCTGTTCAGAGTTCTACTAGTCGTCTCTCGTTACATACAAGTCTCGTCGCTAATCGCTCTTTGCTTCTCGTCGCGTTCGTTACACACAAGAAACCTGTTTGCATCCCTATTCCTAGCCCCTGCACACCACTACGATTTGATAATATCACCACCAATGTAATAGTCGCTCCCTAATCCCCCTTCAGCCCGTACTTGCGCACAACAGGCTGCGAGCGATGTGCTTGATTACACACAAAAACCCAGAAGCGGTGCCAGGTCAATAAATTAGGGGTTCATGACCGCAGCGCGTGGCAGCAGTGCATGATGGCATGCCCTGAAGCATGGCCGGCGCACGACGGCCGCGCCGTTGTGTATTGCCGTCGATATGGTGGTTGGCTGAGCGAGAGTATAGTCGACGAAAAGGTGGTTGTGAGGACGAGGTGCTGGAGGAAGGGGTACTTGCAGGGCCACGCGGAGAAGGGCCGGCTGGAGGCGAGAGGTGGGACTCCGCTCAAAAGCGCTCGCAGCGGTAGTGCACCGTCATCACTCACGCTCGCGCACCGTGCCTCTTCCAGCCATCCTATCTCTCCTTCTACCCTCACATACCCTCAGCCCCCATTCTCCCGCCGCCCTCTGCTGTCCCCTCAAAGCCAAAATGTCCGTCTCCCTCAATCCCAGCAGCGTTCTGGGTTTCAACAGTGCGTGGATTAGATCCCTCCCGCGTGCGAGCGGCCCATGCTGACCGATCCTGGTTTCTAATAATCCACGTCCCTCTACTCCGTTTCCTCACCCCGCTCCGTGTTGCCCCCCGCTCGATGTGCGCGCAGGGCCGTTCACCGAATCCGTCAAGCGTACACTTCAGATCACAAACAACAATGCGAACCCAGTCGCATTCAAAGTCAAGACAACTGCTCCCAAGGTGAGCCCTCATGGCGCTACAACAACACTAACAGGAGACTCAGGCGGCATGTCGTGCGTGTCCAGCTTTACTGTGTAAGGCCCAACTCTGGTAGGGTGGAGCCGGGAGAGACCGTCGAGGTTGCAGGTACGTGTCAATGTCCTGTTGCTTGAAGCGGCCCATCGAGACTGAGGCTCGCGCCCGCCTAGTCATGCTGCAAGCTATGAAGGAGGATCTGCCCCTCAACGCGAAATGCAAAGACAAGTTCCTCATCCAGAGCACCATCATCACTCCTGAGAAGGAGAGCATGCCTCTGCAAGAGATCGTGCGTATCCCTTGTTGTCCTCAAAACGAAGGCGGCTCACGTCTGTCTCATGCGCGTAGTGGAACGGCGAAGCAGACGAGGTTCATTCTCAGAAGATCCGTGTTGTCTACCTACCTCCTGAGGGCCAGACTGTTCCCGAGGAGGACGAGACCCACGTAAACATGAGCTCACTCTTGAACGTACCCGGGCAAGATGTGAGTTCCGTGTGGTCAGAATCAGGTCTTACACGATTCCCTGAAACATCCTCCATCTACTCCCAGAAGTACGCTACCGTCCGGCAGTACCAGACGAATGGCCATGCAGACCGCGAGCACAGCGGTGGGGACGACAGCGCGACACGTATCCTCCCTCCGCAAGAGGAAGAGCACCACGACGCTCCTTCCACTCCCCCACCGAACGTCGCCGTTCACCCACCCGAGCCCACTCCGTCAGAGCCCCAGCCGTCAAGCGACGAGGGTGTCGGTATCGTCAACGTCAGCGTGCACGCACCCCCGCCTGCACGTCAATCACCGCCTCCCTCGCCCCTCACACGGGCTGTGCCCCCTCCAGCTCCGCAGGTCATCGTGCAGGATCCGAACCCCGAGCTGGTTAAGAAGCTCGATGAAGCACAGGCGGAGATCGAGCGCCTCCGACAATTGATTGCGTCCATGCCGGAACCGAGCGTTGCCCCTACGTCTGTCACAGGCGCGACGGAGCTCAGGCAACGAAGGCGCGGGCCCGCGTCGGACGATGGCAGTAGCTACGATGGCAGGACGTACGACGACCGCTCAACGTACGATGGACGTACAGAGGTGGGCAGCTATGTTGGAAGCGACATCGCCCCACCGGAAGGTGTCCCATTACAAGTCGTGATCATCATCGCGCTTGGTGTCTTCGTCACCACCTATTTGTTCTTCTGATCCAGTCTCTCTATCGGGATGGGGTGGACAACGATATGTAGCAAGACGTACCCGGACGCGGTGCTCTTCCTAGTGCTCCCTCTGACCGTCCGCCTCTTTGTTGTCCTTGGATGCTCTTTTTTATTCGCGTTCTGTCGTGTTATTCGTAAAGTCTCCTTACTCCTCTGTTTGGCTGTCCGCGAGGACCCGATAGCGCGGCGCAATGCCTCGTCACCTCCGCACCAGGGTATACCTCTCCTCCCCCATACCATTTCGCGTTTGTCGAACCATTGCATGTTGTCAATAGTTCCTTCCGTTCCTTCCTGTGTAGCCCAAACGTTCGTAGCGTCGTTGTGACATGTTTTCCTTCTTTCCCTCCCTCCGCATCTTCTCTCCCCCCTGTCCGCTCGTGGTGGTTCAATACGGTACAAGCGACAGTGTTTAGCCTGTGCATATTATACTAGTACCCACGTTTAGGGAGTGCACGTCCGATTGGCGTTCAATACAACGTAGGACGGTACAGTGATTCATAAGACGATCTGCCTAACCAGCAATCGTGAGCTGACAGATCTGTTGGCAAGTGGGACTGCATATCATCGCACATTCAAGAACATCCGCTCCTAGTAATACATTCCCTAATGACTAGTATTCGTACACGACTCTGGATGCCACATCGCTTCATGCCCCCGATAGGATCGGTAACTTCTGCTTCAGCTCGTCCACGCTCTCGATTGGTAGACCGCACGTGAAGTTCTCACAGATCATGACGTTCTCCCTGTGCTCTCCTTCCTTCTTCTCCAGCTCTTCGACGAGACTGCGCACGCTCCCGTTGTGCTTCGCTATGCCGCGAGGCGGGTTCGACGGATCGAAGTGGATGAGCACCCGGTTGGGGATGAAAGTCGACCGTATGAGCTTGAGGAACGGCGAGTCTTGTGAGGTGCCCTCGTAGATGAACTGGGGCGTTGGAGGAACGTTAGTAAGAACGTAACAACTCGAAGAGCGCCAGACCGTGGACGCACCTGCATGTACCCCTTCTCTCCCGTGAGGGCGGCGCTGACCATGTACGCAAGCGCGTGGGGCGCCTGCTTCAGGAATTGCCCGTTTGAGGCGAGGGTACTCGTCGTCTTCTCAGTGAATGCAGAGTGGTTGTCCTCGGCGAAGTGTGCCAGCCGTTGCAAGTTCGACACTGCCACAGACACGGCGCTGGGTTCGGCACCGTCCTACCCAGACCCATCAGCCACGGGGTGTAGCTGCATAGGTACGAGGGCTTACTTGAGCGTCCTTCATGCGGACGAGTATGTGTTCGTCGGGTGCAGATGCGAAGTATCCGCCGCCCTCAGGATCGTAGAACAGCTCGTCCTGCTTCTCCTGTAAACGGAGCGCCCAGAGGAGGTACTCTTCTTTCGCGCTCGCTTCGTACAAGTCAAGCAGACCTGTAGGAGCTCAGCGCCGTACCGAGCGCGGTCGCACGTTAAGCACTCGCCTTGAATGAGGAACGCATAGTCGTCCGCCTGACCAGTGGGACCTGGACCCTCGCGATAGCTGCGCCAGAGTGTACCGCTCTTCTCGTCATACAGATGCGCGCGGAGGAACGTCGCGGAGTCTTCCGCCAACTGCAGCGCCTTCTTCGCGATCTCGGAGTGGGAATGGAGAACCTCGTATGTCTTCGAGAGGCCAGAGATCTGTGCATATAGTCAGTCTCAAGGCTTGCATCGACCTGAAGGTTGCTTCTGACCATGAGCCCATTCCAGCACGCAAGGATCTTGTCGTCGAGGTGCGGTCGCGGACGGTGCTTGTTACGGTACTCGCGCAGCGTGGCCAGGTTCACCTCCAACGTCTTCTGCACCTCTTCGTACGCTTTGCCGAACTTCTGTGCCGTTTCCTCTAGGGTGTGGGCCGTGAACAGGACGTTCTGTACAGGGATGTTAGTAAAGCCATGGGGTGAGAGGGACTTGAAACGAACCTGTCCCTTCAGCTCGCCCTGGATGTCATGACTCGGATCACAGTTTCCCTCCGCCTTCACGCCAAAGTGGTACTTGAAGAGTTCCGCGTCCGCATCGAGCAGCTCGTCCAGCTGCTTGGCTGTCCATACGTAGAACGCGCCCTCTTTCTTGACCGTGCTCTCATGCGATGGGAGCGAGTCCGCATCTTCGGCACTGTAGAAGCCGCCCTGCGGGCTCCTCAGGTCCCTAGCCACGTACGAGACGATGTCCTTCGCCATCAGCTCAAGAGTTGTCTTGTCGTGCGAACCGCTCGGTAAGAGCTGGTAGAGCTCAAGCGCGGAAGAGAGCAACTGCGCCTCGTCGTAACTGTTGGCATGTGTCCCGTCAAACCATGAGTCCCAGAAGGTGTCGATGTACTCACAGCATCTTCTCGACTGGTGCAAGTTGACCAAGCATGAGCATAACAACGCCACCCTTTACGGAACGTGTGACTCACAATGAGGTACGTGCCATCGCTCGTCGACGGAGTACCTAGAGAACCCTCCCCCGACGACATCCCGAATGCCACCGTTGTAGATCTTGGTCATGGTGAATACTGCCATGTCCCTTGCCTTTTCAGCGCTCTCCTTTTCCTGAGCGGTTGCACTTGAATTGTTCAGATAGTAAGCAGCAATCCGAGCGAGCGGATACATGGTTTGTGACGGTGAAGGAAACTTGGGTGCCCTACCGAACCCTCCCTCCTTCGCATCGAAGCGCTTCTGCAGTTGCGTAAGTATCTTTTCAGCGAGGGGCTTCACGTCAACACCACTCTCGGGAGCGGCCTATGATGCGGTTAGCACATTCAGATACATGTGAATGAAAGAGATAGGCGCACTTTCGACGACTGTTGCAACACTTCGATTATTTGTTTCCCGGACGCGATGCAACGTTCTGGATCCCGCTCCCAACTGTGAATCATGGCATTGGCAAAGCATCAGACTTCGAGAGGCTCCACGACGTACATCTCGGCGAGCTTGATGAGGACTTGTCTGAAGTTCCCGGGAGGGAAGTACGTCTGCGGCCCTTAGTCAGGATGATGCGCTCGACCCGAGGAGAAGCGGGTCCGTACCCCAGCAAAGAATGGATGCAGATCCGGTGTCAACCCTATGAAGAATGACTTAGGACACGGCCCACGCTCATATGCAGGCTCCGAACTCACATACTGACATGGGCCATCCACCGCCGCCCGTCGTCGCTTGGAGAAATGTCATGTACAACCGGTCAACGTCAGGGCGCTCTTCGCGGTCAACCTGCCGAGATCTACGTTGATCAGACGATGCTTGCGCAGATGAAGGTACGCACCTTTATATTCACGTAGTATTCGTTCATTATCTTTGCAGTCACTTCGTCCTCGAAGCTCTCGTGTGCGAGTACATGACACCCTGGGAGACTAGTGTTTGGTTGGTCCCCCGGGAGTATGAGAGAAGGGCCGCTCACAATGACAAGCAGAGTACCCGACCTAATTGCCATCCTGTTACCAAGCTGTTTCTTGTCTCCAAATTGAGCGCACATACCGAGAGGAAAATTGGCTTGCTCTCGAGCTTCGCCTTGTCAAAGGCTTCCTGACCCCACTCATACCAGTCGACCTACAGACTTATTGAGGTCGTCTTTACGATTCACATAAACTAATCACTGACGCACCGGATTCTCTGCATGTTGCAGTAGGTACGGACTCTTCGCCTTCGCTAAGCGATTCTTGTGTCCGCTTCCTCCATGCGCGGTACTCATTATCTTGGCAAAAATGTGCGTGCGGGAAGGAATGGTTGTTGGCCGAGCCAGAGGAAACTTGTGTATTCTCAGAGATTGCTTTGAGTGGATCGTGCTGGGGGGAGACCACAACAGGCGAGTCGGCAACAATACTCTCGACACTTTGAGATGGCTCATGAAGAACATGAGCCCAAAGATGATGTTTCAAATCTAAACCAGGACGTGGTCATGTTGGAGAGAAGGTTGTCATACGAGGGTCATGGTCAACGCCGACGAGCTTCGAGGTGACGTCGACGCCGAGTCTCTGGCTCACCGGCCCGACTCGGCCGCGCAAGCGAGTGATTGACCTATGGCATCCTTCTCGCTGCTGCACCCGACGACGAGCATCCTTTCCGCACTACCAACATAGCTGGTTTCATCAAATTGCCATGTTCTCCATTCTCTTGGCAAGTCGAAGAGGCAAGCAGATGGGGGCATGACGCCGGGATGATGGATCGGCCGGACCAGCGTGCGTGTGTGAACAGTCTGACCAACGACCGCAATGCGATCTTCCGCTGCGTGATATGTATACAGCATCTGCGGCACTTTCGCCGTCGCCGTCTTCCTCTTCCAACCGCCTCCCCCTGTGCTCATGCTTGGCTTTCCTGCTGAGAAGACTTCCAGCATGGATTTCTCTACCGCACGTCCGTCGTCTAGGCCGCCACGCCTTGCTATCACCGCCTCTTTCACCTTGATTGCTGTCTTCGTAATCTGGCTCATTCTCCCGCGGAGGTCCGACCCCCAGGACGAAGTGCTCTCCCTTCCTGTGATTTCCAAGGCTAGTATTCATACTGTATTTGCATCCAAACACGAGGCATGACCGATCAACGTTGCCTACCTGATAGGCCGTTGCTGTGCTCAATGGCGAGACCGTCAGCGGCACGGTCACGTTCACACAATTGTTCCCTACCGCACCAGTCACTGTGTCTGGTGAGGTGAAGAATCTCAAGACCTCGTCGAACCATGGCTTCCATGTCCAGTGAGCATACATAAATCTGTGCTGGTCCCGGGGCTAGAGTTGACCAACCATCCCCTTGTAGTGCTTCTGGGGATTTGAGCAACGGCTGCGCGTCTGCAGGATCGCACTTCAACCCGTTCGAAAGGACACATGGTGCTCCGACAGATATTGACAGGCATGTCGGAGATTTGGGAAACATTGAGACGGACTCGAAGGGCGTGGCGTCGTTCACGTTTGAGGATAGCTTGATCTCTCTCAATGGGCCACTGAGTATTGTGGGGTGCGTTCTTCATCTTTCGGTTCTTCTGTGGGCATTCTGACAGGCGGTTGGTGATTTCAGCCGGTCTGTGGTGGTTCATGCTGTGCGTATCTTGCGGTATACCAGGAATCTGCGTAGAGTGCTCATCCTTGCGTAGGGCACCGATGATCTCGGCCGTGGCGGCGACGATGAATCTCTGAAAACGGGCAACGCAGGAGGACGCGCTGCATGCGGTGTCATCGGTAAGCAGCCAGTATTCAATGTTTTTATACTCCTCATACTCACACGGACACTACTGTGAAGGCTTGGTGGCTTGATGCGCAAGGCCCAAGTTCCCATTGCGCGGTCGTAGGCGTTGTGGCCCTGACCACGAAATTGGGTTGGGATACTTCCCCCGCTATGACTATCGTATTCCGATGAACGTGACCAAAACGACGCAAGTGTGATTGATGTAGTGCATGCCATGGATACTCCTATTCATCAACAACTGCCTCCGAGACTTACTAATAACAGTCTGCGTGAATGACAGCAGGAGTGCATGATGTCTGCAATCCTGCACGCGGTTCACGTTTTCACCCGTCCGCCGCTCCCTTGCACGAGTCATCCTCGAAACCTGCGCAACAAACTTCGAAGTTGGCCGTTTTGTCGTCCTGTAGCCACAAGCGGTCGCGGCCGATTGATTGCGTGCTTCACCAACTTGTACAAGTTTCAATAGGTTCTTGGGGGATGCTCTGGTGAGAAACGGGTGATACGATTAGCCGTGGGACCGGGTTCAAAGGAACGCCATTGTCTGATGAGTCCTATGACGTCGTGCATGTTGTCAACTTCGAGCACGCATTCATCTATCTGACAGTCCTATATAGAGCAGTAGACTAGTTGGCGTCGCGTTTGTCTCCCACCATCCGGTGCCAACTGACCTTTCCTCCGGTGCAGCATTTACTCTCACACTGCACCATGGTTGCTAACAAACCGAACCCTCCTGCTCCTGGCATATCCTACTACACGCCCGCTCAGTACCCTCCAGCTGGTGCAGCAGCAGAAGATGATTCTGGCAAAGTTCCTACACTCTTCAAGCCCATCAAAATTCGAGGCGTGGAATTCCAAAACCGCATCTGGGTGAGTGTCTGACCGGTCAAACTCATCCCCACGTCGTTCCCGTGAATCTTACGATGCAATCTCGTTGGGGCGGAACGCATGCAGGTTTCGCCGATGTGCCAGTACTCGGCACAAAATGGACAACTAACGGACTGGCATCTGGCCCATCGTACGTATTCACGCGCTTGCTGGCCGCACTTATCTCTTACTGATGTGTACCACTCAGTTGGAGGAATCTTCACGCGCGGTCCAGGCCTCACTATGATCGAAGCCACCGCAGTGACTCCGGAGGGCCGTATCACCCCAGAGGATTCTGGTCTCTGGACGGACGCGCAAATCGGGCCCCTAAAGCGCATCGTTGAGTTCGCACACTCCCAGAACCAGAAGATCGGCATCCAGCTCGCGCACGCAGGTCGCAAGGCGTCCACGGTCGCCCCATGGCTCGACATGGGTGCGCTCGCGACGGAGGAAGTGGGCGGGTGGCCGAACGACGTGGTGGGGCCGAGCTCGGTGCCGTACAACGAGAAATTCCCCGTCCCGAAGGAGCTCGACAAGGCAGGCATCAAGCGCGTCAAGACCGCGTTTGTCGAGGCGGCGAAGCGCGCCCTCCAGGCCGGCTTCGACGTCATTGAGATCCACAATGCCCATGGGTACCTGCTCGACTCGTTCATCAGCCCGGTGAGCAACAAGCGCACGGACGAGTACGGCGGCAGCTTCGAGAACCGCGTGCGTTTGACGCTCGAGATCGTGGACGCAGTTCGGGCTGTTATCCCGCCTACTACGCCTCTATTCCTGAGGTGAGGCGGAGCACGAATGGCGGGACTGCGCGCGATCCGAGTGAGACTCACTGTATTGCATCCCGCAGGATCTCGGCAACGGACTGGCTTGAGGAGTCCTTGCCTAACGAGCCGTCCTGGCGCTTGCAGGATACCGTGCGGCTGGCAGGTATCCTAGCTGAGCACGGTGTAGACCTTCTTGACGTTTCCACCGGAGGTCTTCATCCCTCGCAGAAGATCAAGGGCGGTCCAGCCTACCAGGCGCCGTTCGCCGAGGCTGTAAAGAAGGCCCACGGAGACAAGATTCTAGTCAGCACCGTCGGAGCGATCACCGACGGTCCCACTGCCCAAGCATGTCTCGACAAGGTAGGGTGTTCAGCGAGCACATTGTGTCTTACGGAAGTTGAGAAGCGCGGTGATTTTCGTAGGGTCAAGCCGATGTCGTCTTCCTTGGACGTCAATTCCAGAAGAATCCGGGTTCCGTTTGGCAGTTCGCGGAGGAGCTGGGCGTGACTATCACCGTTGCGCACCAGATTGAGTGGGGCTTCAAGGGCCGCGGAAAGGTTGGAAGGAAGACGGCGAGGCTGTGATTGTGAGCAAATAGAATCACGCTGTAGCAAAGCATGTAGAAATAGATTTGCCTTGTATTTTGTGAAGCAAGTAGCTTGGGCTCAGGCTGTCAAAAGCCTGAACTGTATTGGCAACGGGACTACCCGATAGCAGTGAGCTCTTGTTCGTGGCGCATTAGTCTTGTCGTGTATATGGTAGCAGAACTTCGCAGTGCAGGAAAGTACATAGCACTTTCCGCGGAAACGGGGAAGATTGGGAAGGTAAGGTGACCGTAAGGCAGCAAGTAAGTACTGGTACTGTACTTAGCGAGATTTGCCCCGGGTAGGCGCTCGGACGTTCAAAGTATTATTGACTGATCGAGATCGCCGGGCTTCCGGGCTTGGCGGCACGGCCGCGTCTACCACCTTTGACGTCCACGGCCTGTTGGATGCACATTTCTGTTTATGCTTCATCTTCTGCTTTCCGACGGCTCTTAGCTTCCATCTCTGTCTGGAGTACTACAGCCTAGAGTGGAACAGAAAATGCCGACCACCGTCGGCGAGCCTCACAGCAATGGCTCTATCCCGATCCCGAGGGCTTCCAACGATGGCGGCACACCGTCTGGCACGCTATCGACTGCCCAGAGCAATTCCGGACAATCTTGGGCGGCATCGGAGAACACAGTAGTTGGAGAGGGTGTCAAGGAGGCCCAGGTGCGTCTCAGGGTTTTACGCGCATTTGTGGGGTAACTGAGCAAGACCACGCTACGTGCTTCAGCTGCAGTACCTCACTGATCAGCTCAAGGTCGAGAACCGGATCAAAGAGGGGGCCGAGAACCTGCTGCAAATGCCATTGACTGTGAGTGCTTTTGCGTCAGATCTCTGAATGTGATCACCCCATACCGTGCGACCGAGAGGGCTTGTCACCGGGGTACTCCCTCCCTCCGCCTAAGATGCATGTGCCGTCCCATCAGTGTTTACAGCAATATGATGTGAAAGTTGTTGCTTGGTCTGGCGTGATTACACCTGCAGAGATTTGTTTCCTTGTCCATATCATGGGAACTCATGGAGTCTTCAAGGACGCGTTGAGGAGTCAAGTCGAGTCTGAACTTGCAACAGCCAGGCAGAAGATCGCGACTATACAGCGGTCTATGGACACTAGTGAGCTTGCATTTGACTTGCCGTGTACTCTAATATATTCACATCTACAACTTGTAGTGGCTGGTCGCAATGGTCCGCGGAAGAGAAGCAATGAGACTCCAAACGGGACTAAGCGAAAGTTCAACGGCCAGCCATTGATGTCCGCCACAAACTGGAAGGAGGAGGGAGCGGAAAAAGGTGCGTTGACAACTGTCGTGCTACCAGCACTGTGCTGAACTATGGCCTCTAGATGACTTCCACTCCGCCATGCACCAGGCGAATAGTGCTATCAGGGCATTACTCCACTTGCACAGACAGCACTCGTATGGTACCCAAAATTCCTCTATCCCTTCTCCATCCACCTCCCCGTCCACCTCAACACTACCGAACCCCGCTACTGCTACGGATACGGAGCTCAATCGTGCTCGCGTTGAGGCCATGAATAGGCTTGTCGGAATCCTCCAACGGAACCTGCGGGTGCGATATGAACTTGAAGTGGGAGAGGTCGTGCGTGCGTAAGTAACCTGATTTTTGACTTAGCGGCGTCTGCATACTAAGCGTACCTCAGCGTGCTGCCTTCGCTCGCAGATAAGGCTTCGAAGCAATCTCGTGCGACAGCTTACAGGCTCTTACGGCATTCCCTCGTCGACGCTCACTCAGTGCGACGCCTGGGCGAACAGAACTTGGATTGGTTCATCGTCAAGTAGGTCTCACATTTCGCACTGCTGGTCTTGTGACCTGAACAGGGTTAATAACTTAGTCCATAGGTCTCTATGTCGTGACAATAAGCACACTGTGGAGAAGGAGCAAGCTATCAAACTGATCCGCGCCATAGTCGAGATCGGATCCGAACGACATTCGCCTCACTCCACGGTTGGCACGGGAACGGTGCCCCTCTCGGACGCTGTAATGCGTGCGGTGATTGCGGTGGCCGAGTATCCCGAAGACCCCTTCAAGCCGATATGTGTGCAGACGCTTACCGAGATCTGTCAGCTCACTGCTTTCTACTATATTGGATCGTTCTGACATGGTGCCGTACAGTGCTCATTGACATTGAACTTATGTCACGGACTGGGGGCATTCGAGTCTTGCTGCATGCGCTTGCGGAGGGCCCCCTTGAAATGGCCCCTTTGCTCTCGGCTGCGTTCTTGCACATCATCGACTCACCGAGGACACGAGCCTATCTGCGTCCTGGTACAGACCTCGAAGTAAAGCCTAACCTTTTCCACCATCTTCACGAGGCTGAGTGTAGAGCAGATCGCCCTTTCTGGCATCACAGATGCATACGGCAAAGGTGGCGAGCACACCGAGCGTGTCAAGGGCTGTGCGCGTATAGTCTCGTCCATGCTCCGAACATGGAGCGGTATGTGCGATTGTACTGGAGTCGTCGTGTTGTAATTGACCGACGTGTAGGGCTGATGTACTGCTGTATCAATGACAAGGTGGCGATCAAGACCGTCATCGACTGCTTACGAGTACCTTCCTTGGAGGCACGAGTGAGTACTCTTTGTGTTCACACAGGAGGCGTCGGCCGACCCACGAGCAGGAAGTCATTCTCGACATGTTTTTCGACCTTCTGAATATCAAACCTCCAGAATGGCATCGAGCTTTCATCGACGGGCGCCGGTTGACTAGTAAGTGGGATCCTTGCTTACACTCCGCATGAGTTTCTTGATGAGGTCCCTGCAGTGTATCGTAGATCAAGACAGAGCGCCGAAATGCAAGCTTCTAACGAGATACCCTCACGACCACAAGATACCCTCAAGTTAACTGACCAATATATCGCACTACTCATCTTGATATTCACCAAAGCAGGGCTGATTGACGTAAGCCATTCTGCTATCCCCTTGTACCATGTTTTGTAAACCGAGCCCATACAGGCCTTGACATCTATGTTCGAGGAATCCGGTGTTGGGTCAGCGCTCTCGCGAAAGGCGACGTTGCTTCTAGCAGAGATGTTGCAGAAAGCGAATCGCGTTTTACCCCTCTCAATAGCTGCGAAGATTCAGGTTAAGTGGCTCCCATTCGGTTGACTGCGCAAATGCTCAATTGGTTGTATTTTCTAGGCTCTACCGCGCATCTTCAAGCTCGCTTCGGACTATGATGAAAACGAGCACAGGATAATTGGCTCATCCGTGCTATCTGCTATCGACAGTTTTAACCGCCACCGAGCGCGGCTGGAGCCTCCGGTGAAAGGCGATGCTCCACGTCCACGGTAGGTTTGATTTCTTTCCATTGCGAAGTTGACGTATTCATAATTCTCCAGAGCGAACTCTGTAGAAGAGTCCGTACGCCGTGGTCAACGGGCCGTCGAGCAGGATAAGCTGAAAGCGAGGATGCAGATGGACGACAAGACCTTCCAGGCGTTGCTCCTTGAAACCCAAGTAATGTTGACGAAGGACCATACAAAGTGGAACTTCGACACCCTCCAGGAACTCGTTGAGGGCCCGCTCCATAATCCAAAACGAATGGAAGAGGCTATCAAAGTGTTGAGATACATCCGAAAGCTCATGTCATTCTTCCACCCCATGGCTCGTCGGTTCAGTGACCAGCCGAAAGCGAAGGCAAGTCGTGGTGTTGCTACCGTAGCAACTGGTGTATGACTTTCGTCGCATCGATTTCTACAGAACGGACGATGGGTGCGTTTGGGCTGTTCCTTACTCAATGCACTCTTGGCCAGCCAGGAGGGTGTCAAGTTCCTCGCCGAAGACGAGTTCCTGCCCCAGTTGTATAAGAGCTTCGACCAGCTGGACCCGGTAAGCAAGTCATAGAGACCCCTCGTGTGCTCGTCCTAATTCCGTTGTAGCATACGGCAACGCCGACATCCGATCCGATCTTCTCGAAGAAGCGCATGCAAGACACTCTCACATACGGCTATTTCGAGATGCTGGGTACGCTGAGCAAGCGGAAAGAGGGAATAGAGTATGTTTACTTATTTGCATCTTGTCGAACGGACATAGCTCACGATTTTGGCCAGGCTCCTGGAGAAATTCAAGCTGTTCAGTGCTTTCTATGTCCTCACCGAGCTCCGGGGTCGAGAAGACCTCGTCACGGCCATCATCGAGAATTTGGATTACAGCATGTGCGTGATACTCGCCTTGATTCGCTTTGGCGAGAGGCAATTGTTGACGGTGTGATCTTTAGTGATGGACATTCGCGAATAGTGTTCTCGAAGGCATTGACCTCCAGTTACACGGTATTACGGACCTGTTGTCAAAGGCTCATGTATACTCATGACTACTCTACAGCATATCCGCCATTATGCAACCGAACGTTTGGGTGCCCTCATCCGCTCTAGCCAGACAGCCAGCGCGTGGACACTCCGTCTACTCCTGACGCAGCTATATGACCCTGCGCTCGAAGTGCGCGAGATGGCCGTGCAACTCTTGGAAGGGGCTTGCGAGTCGATGGACGTTCTCCAGATGGTGGTTGAGATGCAGCCGACGCTTGATCACTTAGGAGAAGTTGGCCATCCTCTACTGCTCAAGTATGTTATTTGGGAAGAGTGAGGAGCTGTCAGACTGACGACAGCCTAGGTTCATGTCTACGCCTACGGGCTTCCGGTACCTCTATGCTGCAGATTATATTGACCGAGAGATGGAGTTATGGTTCCACGTGAGTCGTCCTTTCCCTTGCTGGTGAGCTCTTCTCATGCATATTTGTAGGAACGCAACCTGCACTATGTGGTGCATATCGAAGTCTTCCTCGCCAAAGCGTTCAGCCAGGCGGCCACTGAAGACGACGATGACATTCTGTGAGAAGCCTCTTTCCTCCTTCATGTGCGTGTCTACTAAACCGTAGTCCTGTCAAGTGCATTTGATGGGATTGTTCCACCGCATTTCTACGGTGTGATGGCGAAGACAGATCTTGGTTGCGAAGTACTGCAGGATAAGGGGCATTTTGCAGACTTTGCTCACTTCATCCGGAGGCATGGCTTGGAAAGCGAGGACCGGGATCTCATCCTCAAGTTGAAGAGTATCCTATGGGCGGTGGTAAGCCACCAAATTACTGTCAAGCTTTGCGCAACGTCTGAAAGGACTTCAGGGCAACATTGGTGCCACCGAACGCGGCTTGCCGTTCCTCGAGGAGGAAGAGGTAATCCCAGCTATCTTGGAGATCGCAGAACGGTCACTGGTGCTCTCTGTGCGAGGGTGAGTAGACCTGCAAATTCTTGATGCACATATACGTCTGATCACACGAACAGGACATGCTTCTTCGTGCTTGGACTAATCTCCTCGACGCCACAAGGGGCGGAGATCTTGGATGACTACCAATGGGAAGCGACGCTGTCACCGCTTGGCCTTCCTACAGGTCTCTGCGTTCCTGTCGACGTCGACAAGTTTGTCTCGATACCCGCCTGGGAATGCGTCGCGAACGAAGCCGTCGATGACAGCAGACTCGCACCTCCGGAAAGCCCGGAAGAGATGGAGGTCATGACGGCCATCTACAATCTCGCGAATACAGTCATTGCCAACGCCGCATCAAGATCGCTGACGAAGTACGTCTTCTCGCTGCTTTACTCAAAGACATGAGGCTGACCCCAGCGACAGGATGAAGAGCAAACCCGAGTACCGGCACATCTTCACGTCGCCCAGCATGTTCTATCGCGCGCTGCACACGATCTCGTCGCAGAAGTACCGCATGCCCGTCCGGCGGTACATCTTCGACCTATTCAACATCGACCTGGACGCCGACGTCGTCAAGCAGCTCTCGGACTGCGCCATCTCTCTGCGCGTTCCTCTTGCGACCCCGGAGGCGGCCGATCCGTCCCCGGTGCAGGAGAAGCCGCGCGAGACGGTCGTGCAGACGTTCCGGCCGCGCCCCGCGAGGCCTGTGGTGTCGGAGAGCGAGGACGAGGAGTCAGACGTGGAGGAAAAGGAGGTTGCGGCCAAAAAGCGGAGGGCGCCGGTTATGAGCCTGCGGCCGAAGAGCAGGATCATTGGGTTCAACTGAGGGGAGGGGGTGGGATCGCAGGACGTCGGACTGACTGATCGGATTGCTTAGTGCTTGTCGATTGTTGTTTTATGCTATGCGTCCTTGTGTGTTGCTATGTGAATGCTGTACCTCATCTATGTATATCAATTCATGTCCGAATTTGCTTGCATTGAAGAAGTGGGACGTGCGCAAGCCATCGTAGGGAATAAAGAGACGGAGAGAAAATGGATTGACTCTACTTGGTACGGATAAGGCGAAGCTTATTGGGCTTGTAGAGGAAGTTCTCTGCGTAGTTCTTGGGAGGGATACGATTAACCTCCTCCTGCGCACTGTGGTGAATATCCGATGAGGATGATTCGAGGTCGTAGATGACGAGCAAACGTACACATAGTAATCCCAGCCTTCGGATTGCAATGAGCGGATCGGTCCGAAATCCTCATGTGGTCTTAGTCAACACTCACCTTGCTTCTCGGCGAAGTGGATGGCGTCCTCCTTAGTCTTGAAGTTCAGGCGCGTGCCCTGCATGTAATCCGCACTGCCCGTACGCGTCAACGAACATGCAGCGCGGCCGCAGCTGCGCATGGGACTTACGAGCTCGCCCATCCCATGAGGGGATTCTCCCAACGACCGCCACCAGGGAGAATGTCCCAGTCGATTCTCCACTGGTTGGACTTACCGGACCCGCTCTGGGTTGTGCTGCGAGTGGGCTGGAAGATGCGGACTGCGCGGTGACGGAGCTCCTCTGTGACGAAGAGTTGCAGACCCCCATGGCGAGCACGCGTGTTCGGGAGAGATCACTCACTAGGTGCGCCACTGACTATATCCGCGGTAACAACATCTCGTGCAGGGGCCTCAGCGATGTCCGTGTCTTGCTTGGGCGCGGCGGCAGGAATGGTAGGGTCGTTTGCGGTGGGAGTGCTGTATGGCCGGGACGCCGCGAAGGCAGACCTCCCAAAGGCTTGTTTGGAGGCGGCCTGCTGGCAGGCCCGGAGAAGAGACATGGTGAGCGTTGGTGAGCGGATGGCTGCAGCCGGCGACGAGCGGGACCTGTCTGACGGTGCGGAGGGAGGGTGCGAGGTGAACCGGTTCAAACCGGGGGTGCGGTTGCTGGGAGGGGAGGCCAAGAATGGAACGCATGGCGCCGAGCAACCGAGGGTGGTGGGATCACCGGAGAAGCGCGCTGGATAGAGTGGATTGGGGTTTTGCAGGCATCCGCCAGCCTCCCCGCTCCGAGCTTTCCTGGCCTAGGCTGCCTCGTCTCGAGCTGCCGTGCATGCTAGTCGGCATCGGAGATGGCCACCATTCAGAACAGACCATTCTCCAAGGACTACAGGTGCGTCTGCTCTCACTAACTTGGCGCATTCCCCAACTAATGGCGTCTCCAGCGGGCTCATCAACCAGTCTGTTGTTGCTGGGGGCATCTTGCTCGTCACTATTACCGCCCATGAGATAATGCGAAGGAAACGTCGGGGCAAGGGTCCCCATGACGAGGGCTTGGGCAGCGTCGAGTCTTGGGAGTTTGGATAGTGAGTCCTGGTCGTCCTGCTCCGCGTATGAGGTCTTAGCGCTCATCGCGCGCGTCCATTTCCAGCTTGTACCAAGGCAGGTCATGGGCCAAGTGAGTGCGACTCGCTTCGTGTGTCCTATAGAGAATCTCATCTAGCTGCAGGCGACCGTCGCCGCCATTGCCACGCAAATGGCCACTAGGATGGATCAAGCAAGTCCTCACATTTCCTGAGGACCGCTTCAACGAGCTCCGAGGTGTCGATGCCTCGCTCTATATACGCTGGCTACGAGGATGCTTCTGGTTCACGGGCCTCCAGTGCCTCTCAACCTTAGCCATCCTCTTCCCCATACATGTCACCTTCTCTGACGGGACTGTCTCTTCCAAATCCATGACGCGCGCGTCGATCTCCTCTCTGGTTACCACGCCAAAGGGACTCTCTCTACTCTGGGTTCATATTGTCTTGCTCGTCTGGATTACCTTCACCTGGTTTGGAACCCTGTACTGGATCTGCAAAGGGGCTTTCCACTATAGGGCCCAGAAGATCCTCGCCGCCGCCAATCGCGCCGCTTCTGATGTCCAAGCCGAACGACGCGCCCAATATGACCCTCACCCGCATCCACAGTACCCCTTCCATGCTCTACCTCCCTTGGACAACGACCACACCAACCGCGGGCTCCGGCTACGAACAGTAATGGTCACCAATATTCCCCACTCGCTCCGGTCTGAGAAGGATCTGAAGGAATACTTCGAATATTACCTGTCGCGGCGGGTTGCACTGCCAGCCCTTGGTATCACATCATCGACCCAGCCTGGCTTCTTGAACAAGACCTTCGCGTTCCTCTTTAACCGGGCCCGACGTATCCCCACCCAGGTTCATCTGACGCGCTTGTCTACGGGCGGGTCTGGTGGCGAGAACACTCCGGGTCGCTCTTCACCTACTCAGGAACCCAAACCAGGAGAGAACGGTCCCCCAGCTATCGACCGCGTTGTCCTCGTTAGGAAGATGAACGACCTGGCGTCGATGCTGGAACGACGGGAGGAGACCCTTCGCCTTCTGGAAACCGCACACATCAAGCTGGCGCGCAAGGCCCTCATGGACGTGCAGGCTGCCATCCAAAGACAGAACAGCTCTCCTGGCATGCTCCGGACAGCGGTGCGGCGCATGTCCGTTGCCGCCATGCGAGGGAGTATCTCGGGTTCTCTAGACGTTGACGCCGTCAATCAGAGTGATGATGGGACGGAGGAGGGAGAGGACCGGATGCAGCTCCTCATCCGCACGCTCAGGCCTTACCTGCCTGCCTTGCATACAGATCTGGCTTCGGACGGTCGTTCTTCCGGATGGCGCAGGCATTTCGCGAAGAGCAATCCGGACCTGGAAGCGGCGCACACGAAGGTCCGCGAGAAGGCACCGCAGGTCCCAGACGGGAAGACCGTTTGGGACGCCCTGCTCAGCCTCCCGCGGAGCACCCTCGACGCCTACCAGCCGCTCATCCACCTCTCGTCGATCTTCCGCGGGAAGACCGTGCCGGCGATCGACTACTACACGGCGAAGCTCCAGATCGTGACGAACATGATATCGGAGAAACGGTCGATGCCGTTGACAAAGTTCGAGCCCATGTCGACGGCGTTCGTCACCTTCGTCGACCCGGCGGACGCGCGGAGGGCGTGCAAGTACCTCGCGGTGCACCCGGACAACCCCCTGCAGTGCTTGGTGACTATGGCACCGTCGTACGAGGATCTGGACTGGACGCGGCTGATGAAGCCGACGTTCAGGGTGGAGGTATGTGTGTAGCGCGTCGGTCGTTGCGTCTTTGCTAAGCGATTTGTCCAGTTCGTCAAAGACTGGGTGGTAGAGCTGGGCGTCTGGTATGTCCACTTACATTGTTGTCGTATTGGAGTGCAATCCCGTCTGACGATACAACGAAGGGCATTCACGATCTTCTGGGTTTTCCCGGTGACCTCCTTCGTCGCTCTCGTGAACATTCAGAACCTGAGTACGCTTTGGCCGGGATTGGTACGTTCATCAAAGCACGCAAACGCTACTCAACCGCTAAATCTATCTCATAGCTGAACTTCCTTTCTTCCCATCAATGGGAAGAGGAGCTCCTGCAGTCTTTCGTCCCCACAGTTTTGGTGTCACTGTTGTCGTTACTGATCCCGCTGCTGCTTCGTAAGCTATTGCATTTGTATGTCTTTCTGTCCGACTCTGACTGCTGGCTCGGTAGTACTCATTGCTAAGCGAGCACACACGATCGCAACGCTGTCTGCTCTGCACGACCGTATCATGACGCGATATTACAAGTTCTTGGTTGTTAACGTTTTGGTTTTCTTCTGCGTGGGGACCGTGGCTCTGCAGTCGTTCCTGCTCTCGTTCAAATCCGTCGCTACTAGTAAAGTGGTCAACGTTATTGCTCAGAGCTTCCCGGTTGCTGCTCCATTTTATGTTGGCTGGTGTGAGTGCTTCCGATCCCACCCACGCCTGATAGTCGCTGACGGCTGTACAGTCATCTTCACGACTGCTATGCACAGTGGACTCGAAATTGCATTGTGTGAGTAGGTTCCGCATACCTCGCGACGCACTCGCTGATAATAGTTCGCCCTATTTCTCAGTGGGCGTAAGTTCTGCGACGTATCGCCGTTGGTGTATGTACTAAGGTCGTCCTAGCTACCTCTCATCCTATACCCCGCCACTCGACGGCAAGTCACGCCTCGCAAGCGCGCAATGGGTATCCGTCCGCGCACTTTCAACTACTACTGTGGGTGGCATGGCCTTAATCCTCTAGGACTGCTGACTGATTAGGGACAATTAAGATTGGCTGCCTAACCACGTGCTCGTGATGCATGTTCTGCTTGTATTCGCGTTGCTGAACCCTCTCGTGATCCCTTTTGCCCTGGTGTACTTCGCGGTAGAGCGAAGTGAGTAGTTGCTTACTTTCCTCGTGTTGCGTGTTCTGACTGAGCTTCCAGCTGTTATTAAGAATCAGGTGAGGCTCACGCTACCCTGTAAGTGTCCTAAATTGGCATGCATGACCAACGGACTTGCCAGCTGCTCCATGTCTATGCGAAGAACTACGAGGGCAACGGTCAGAAGTTGCTTATCCGGATGGTCCGATTCTCGCTGGATGGTACGTCATATCGTCACCGAAGCCGAAGACTTTACCTGATGTATCTTCAGGGCTGATCCTCGCGCAAGTCGTGTTCCTTGCATACATGGTTGTCAATAAGAAGACTGTCAACGTGGGCATCTCCGCTGTCCTTATCATCATAACTGCCGCATATAAGATGTTGTGCGTACAATTCCTCCTCGCCGGTGCCCTACGCGCAGCTCATGGATTTATGTCCAGCCTCACTCGCCTCTGTCGCGCTCGTTTCGAACACGACGATGAATTAGAGGCTCAGATTGTCTGCGGAACAGGACAGGCAACAGAGGACCTCATTGACGAGGCAGCACCGACCAACAGCGAGGCCGGTCGAAGTGACCTGGAAGCGAGGCTCAGCGGTAACTCCATGGGCAACGTCTGGCCGTGGCGTCTTCCTTTGAAAATCAACTTCGCATACGCTTCGATTGCGAGGCGCCCGCACAACTCTCCGCGGCATCTGCCAAACCCCTTTGGTCCCGTGCGGCGATCGAGTTCTACGGTACCTCTTACACTTGCTTCTCCTGTCGAAGAATCGCCTGCCATCAGGCCGATGCTGGAGACTTGTCGGGAGGTCAGCAATGGAGGCGAGAGCCAAGCGGATCAAGAGCAGACCGACCCCGCCGTTGTGTCGAAACATCCTCCTCATCCGGCCTGGGAAGACGAGTCTTCTCCGAACCATACCTACGACAATCCCTACTATACCCGCCATATCGAGAACCTTTTATGGCTACCGCGTAATCCGCTCGGCATCCTGAACCTTGATGATACTGTCGACCTTCGCATATCGTTGACGACTCAACCAGCGGCCGGGAGGTTGACTGCATGGCGCGACCAGGAGTTCCTGGAGAGCGGCTTCTCGTTGCCGCTGGCTGCTGCGAGCTTCGCGAGTGACGACGAGGATGCGGAGTCTGTGCATCCGAGCTTCTACAAACGCTTAGACGGATCGGAAGAGATCCAACTCCCGCCTTTGATCGCATCCCGAATCAGTAGCAGTAACCGAGAAGACGACGTCGAGACAGCCCCTGTATACCGTCGCCAGTCCAAGCGGCGGAAGTCAACCCACAGTACTACGGGATCCACGGGATCGCACATCGGCCTCGGGCGCCCCAGCACATACGACGTTGGTTCGTCCCCCGGCTACCGCTCAATGTCCATAGGCTCCGCTGTCTCCCAAGCTAGCAGTCGAGGGGCGCCATCGGGTCCGCCGTCCTCCTTGTTACCCGCGGGTTCTCATCGTCGAAACCGCGCAGCTTCGATGGACCACGAGCTCGGTATGCGAAGAGTACGGAACTACCCGAGTTTGGGTGCGAGGTCTGCACTATCCGTCATTGAAGGGGCCCCCATTCGCCCGTCACTCGCCGGACAATACAGCAGTGGTTCTGCGGGCTCAAAAATCATCTCCGTACAGGAGGCGGTTTACGGTGTTGCAATTGCCGAGGAAGAGGATGCCGTGGAGGACATTCGGGAGCGAGACGAGGAAGAGGAGGAGCAAGCCCAACAACCGAAATCTTGGTTGACGTCTTGGATGTTCCGACGCTCATGACCACGACGACGACGCTCACGAACTGTACGACTTACGCATCACCTGCTGGATTTTTCTAGTGCCGGACGACGTCTGCGGCCGTAACTTATCCCTACACTTTCTCCGCTTGCACGCAAGCTCACGCGTTTGTTTTAACGTCATGTTCATACCCCCGGAAGGCATACTCATTTGTACCAGTTTAATCACCTTTGGTATATCCACGGTATTTCCGAGCGCATCCCCGTGGGCGCAGTGGATCGTTCGTCGCGACATGAAGCTAAGGGCCCCTCTATATTCGTGGCCGTGATCATGTGGGGCGTCCGCATCTCCGGTCCTCCCGACGTTTATCCCATCATAGTGGCGGGCTATTCTCGCTCATGACACGGTGACAACTGTGAATGAGTCTACAAGGAAGCCTATGCGAGGTACTCCCTGCACTATGATCCGTGCTCGGGTATATAAGGATAGGCAACGGTACGTACACGTAGGAGTCTCGCCTACGATCGAGAGCACCGTCGACATGATTGGCCGGGTTACAGTTGCGTCTTTGCTCGCGTTCGCCAGTGCCGTCCGCGGCGGTACTACGATTTGGGATGGTGCGCTCCTAAACCTCGCTCCCAACGGGACTTGCCTCTAACGAGTTACATTCAGGTTCCTTCAACCCTTTCACCACTGTTGCCGACTTCGACAATTGTCAGTGCTCGACCAATAGCTTGTCCTTCACAGTCGCTAATGTAGCTCTCGTCGCAGGGTCTTGGGCCAACGAGGTCGGAACTTACCAATGGGTAAGGACTGGGTCTTCGACTAAGGAGAATGAGAATGAGTGTTCACTAAGGCCCATAGTACATTCACGGCAGCGAACCCACTTCGCACTACCTCGCTTTGGATCCCTCGTACAAAAACCCGGCAGACACCGCCGAGACACACGGTCTTCGTATCACCATCGACTCTACTGCCACCTGGAACTCGAACATGGAGCGGTCAGTGCTCAATGATGCATCTTCTGAGATGATTTTGACCTTCCTTTAGGGCAGAGCTTATTCCCCAGACTACTCAGAATTTGGGTACTGGGAATTTGTTCTACCACTTCTCTCTGATGCATGATGACACGAGTCCTCCTGACGTGAGTCCCAGAGTCTCTCTTCGTTCCCTCGGTGTTTTCCTGATATGTTGGGCAAACCCAGTCTACTCTCGAGCATCAAATTTTCTTCTTCGAGTCTCATTTTACCGAGGCGAGTTCTGCGCTTTCCTAGGTAACCTCCGCATGTCTGAACAACGTGTGCAGCTCAAGTACGGTGTTGCCCCCAATCCGACCAACCTCGAGTGGCACGTTAGCTCCCAACCGCAGTGGAGCACGCCCTTCGTCGCAGGACAGTGGTACAACTTCGCGTACGACATTGATGTAAGTGAACTACGTCCTCTCTTACCAAGTTCGCGTTGCGTATGGCCTCTCCCAGTTCTCAGCGGAGACGGTTGGTCTCTGGGCATCAAACGGGTCCGCTCCCCTAACCAAAGTCGCTAACAACATCGCGGCCTCAACCTCCACCAACTCTGAGGACTTCCACGTTGGCATCCTTCGTATCGTCAACACCCCGACGCCCGAGACTTGGTATGTCTCTGGAGTGTACATCGAATCGGGTCCCATCACGACAGCCATCGGTTCCGGCACATCTTCTCCTGCGCCCCCGGGCTCAACCTCGGTGACTCCGACTACCCCACCTACCTCGACGGTGCCTGTGTCGACCCCAGTCTCTTCCACCACATCGGCTTCCGGCCCTGCTCAGAGTCAATGGGGACAGTGCGGCGGTATGTCACTCTCCTATGAACTTGCTGAGCCAGTGTTAACTCGTATGCCACGCCGCATTGTAGGAACTGGCTACACCGGCCCGACTGTCTGCGCAAGCCCATTCACTTGCACCGCTGTGTCGCCTCCTTACTACTACCAGGTGGGCATTGAGTCCTCGAGTGGTAGTCACCCACTTAATACGAGCGTTTTCCTTCACAGTGCCAGTAAGATACAAGTTTGAATGAGTTACCTTGAGTAAATCCGTTTGTATTCCTTTCAGTGGATGAAACAAGCTGCTCGCCGCCTTGCAACACACACCTGCGCCCAATTGTTCTTGGTCTTTGGTGTTCACCCGACGTGCACTGGTTAACGCTAAGGTTGCTGTTGAGTTCGCTCCAGATTCAGGACGCAATGATATTGACAAGGTTTACGATACTGCAACGAGAACCGACTCGGCGTCCGATAAATTCTTGCTAAGCTACAGTATGATACATAGTGTACGTGCGTGCTTGCGACGATATACAGTGAGGCTAGGCCGTGAGGACAGTCAAGTCAGCGTTAAGGCTAGTCTATAAGATGAGATAGCGAAAGAGTCGAGGGGTATGAACAAGAACACGGCTATGAACTAGGATATCGGCGGATAGGGACACGTCCTTGCGCTGTGCCTGCATTCCGAGGGACATTCCTCGATTGTGCCCTGTCGGGAACGACAGACTCACTGACGGGTTTGTCCTTGAAAGTCAACAGGTCGTACAACGAGGCTATTTGATTGCCCTGCATAGCGAACAAAAATTCAGTATTGATTGACTGTGCCGAGAATAGGCACCTGCCTTTTGCTCGAGAATATCGATCACTTCCCGCAAGTGGTCCGCCAGTACGTTTCGCTTGACGACGTTGGACACTGGGTCCATGTCCTTGTACTGGTCCGCAAGCTCCACATATATGCTGTTTGCCCAGTCAGCCAGGAACCAAAAGGCCCACGAGGTCGACATGTCATCACGTACCTCTTGTAATGCGTGAAGTCATCCTCGAGCTCCCGCAGTACCCGCGCGAGCACGGTCTGCGGCGGCACGCGGCCGCTCTCCCCGTCCCTCGCAGCCTTTGCTGCGTATGCTCTCCGATCTCGCGCATCCTCGGCACCCTCGACAAAGCCCTCGTCCTCATCCTCGTCCTTCGCGCGGTGCCGCCGCTGCTCTCTCAACCACGACGCGGCCTGCTCTACGTCTGCTGGGCGTCGTCTCCGTCTCCGATGACACACCGTGCACGTCTCAGAGTTGTGCTCGGGCGCGGAAAAGAACAACCTCTCGAGCTGCGCCCCCCGGATCTGGGGGAACGGCGTCTCACCGTCGGACTGGGCTGCAGCATGCGTTCTCCGCTTCTGGCTGCCGGCTCGGGCAGCGGCGGCGGTGGCGGGCGTCGGTGCAGATGGGCGGGGTTGGGACTGTGCTTGCGCCTGCGTGGTGTCGAGGTACGGCGACGTCGGGCGACTGCTCGTAGCTCGGTTGACCTCCTCGGCAAAGCGGACGGAGTATTCAAGCTGGGGCACGGCGTTCTGGAGAGCCGTGGACCCCGACGCGTCGGGCTCGAGAATCACCGACGGCGAGCCTGCGCGCGAAGGCCGCCTGGACTGGTTGGGGTTGGGCTGTCGCGACCAGCTCCGTGAGCCTTCTTGCGATCCGGACGCGGACTGAGAATCTTGCGATCGTGACTGGATGGAGCGCTCGGAGCGGCGCTCCTCGACTTCTTGGGCGATGCGGCTGACCTCTTCCTCGTCCAGGAATGGCTTGGACGCGTTCGGGTTCACGGAGAGATTGTGTGTCTGGGAGGACGCGACGGTGGCAATGTCGGTTCGCATAGTTTTGTCCGCCGCACCTGTGCTCAACCTCCGTCGCGGAGAAGGGGTGGGAGAACGACGGCTGATAGAATCCTCTTCGGTGGCCTCGTCTTCACTATCCTCCGAGTGTACCGACGGCGGCCTTGCTCGTTGTTGCTGCTGCTGCTGCTGCTGCTGAGGCTCGCGAGCATCCTCCTCGTCGCCGCTCTCTTCCTCACTGTTCTGCCCCGCGGACTCCGTCGCGGACCCCTGTTCGTGGCTGACAGACTGCTCGCGGAAGCTCCGCCGCTCCTTGAGGCCCTCCTCGACGACCCCCCGAAGGACCTCGACTTCGCCCGCGAGCCGCTCGACCTCCTGCCTGAGCTTGTCCACCTCCCTGCTCTTCTCCGCCAGGGCGCGCGCGTCTGAGTCACGGAGGGCGCGGAGCTCGAGCAGGAGCTGCTTGTGCTCGGACAGCTCGGCGGTGAGCCGGGTAAGATGCGTGCGGAGGGTGCCTATCAGTGCCTCCAGGGCTGCGTCGATTCGGTTAGCATGCCGGCGTCCACCGGGGTCGGAGACGGGGTGAACGCTCCTTACCTTTCTTCTCGTCTACAGCGGCTCGGTATCTTGCTTCTGCAGCTGCGAGCTCCGCCTGATCCTCTCCAGCCTTCTTCTGCTGTTGTTGTTGCTGCTGCTGTTGTGGCCGCTCCCGCTGAACGCGCTTCCTCCCCGCTGGCGCTTCGTCGTCCCTCATCACGCTCTGTTCATGCTCGAGGATGCGCGTCCGCTCACGAGCGACCTCCTGCTTGCACGCCTCGAGCTCGAGTTCCAGTTCGCGTACGCGCCGTCGCGAGACGCTATTTTCCGCCTCGAGATGAGTGAGCTTGTTCTGGACGACGGTTAGGGTAGCTATGAGACGAGCTAAGGCACGGAGTGAGCGACCAAGTTGATCTGTAAACGCTCCCTCGCATACCTTCAGCCTCCGTGGTATCCTTTGGGTCGTACCCGTAGAACTCCACGTCCACCTTCGTCGGAGACGCGATGGCCGACGTGAGACCCGTCACGTCCGGGAGCTGCACGCTCTTCTTGAACGGGGTGACGGTGTACGATGTTCTCTCAGGCCTTTCGTTTACCATCTCCTTCAGCGGGCTCCGGTGGTGCTGGTGCTTCCGCATCGGGATCGTGCTGTGGCGATAGGCCGCCCGGGGGGTCGCTTCTGCGGTAGGGGCTTGGCGGGCGTTGCGCTTCATGGCCGCGTCAGCCTCCTCCTCAATCTCCCGCGCGAGGCCGCGTGCCATGGCGGTGAACTTGGACGACTCATCCTTCTCCTTGTCCTGTTGTTGTTGCTGCTGTTGCTGCTCGCGATGGGATTGACGGAGGGAGGGCGTGGCAGGCGTGATCTGCACTTCGGGCTCAGCATGTCCCTGCGAGATGCTGACGCTGTTCTGGGCGTAGGACAGGGACTGGTTTACACGGCGCTGTGGACGCGGAGTAGAGGCAGGGAGGTGGCGAGCGATGGCAGAGCGGTCAGGAGTCGAGCTCCGGATGATGACGTTGGAGGCACGGGGCGACGCGAAGCCTTGTGCGCTTCGTGGTCGTTTTGGCGAGAAGGTGAGGTGGCTGAGGGCGTCTGCGAGGCGCGGACGAGACTCCTGCTGAGGCTGAGGGGAGATGGGCTCGGTGAGGTCCGAGCTGGATGACGACGAGAGGGAGCGGGCGGAGCGGATCGTGCCCGGTGGCGCATGCCCGGACTGGAGGACGCGGTCGAGTTCGGCGGTGTCGTCGACGATGAGGGGATCAAAGTCGACGACGCTTGCTGTCTGTGGGAGGGAAGAAATCAACGATTACGACGCGAGTAGACGCACATGATACGACGAACGATTTGTCTTGACTTGGTCGAGTTGGCATCGAAGCCGTTGAAGCGACCAGCTATGCCAGCCATGATGCCCTGTAGCGGCCGCTCTGGGTCGTACTCTGCCCCGCTCATGCTGAGATCCCTCCTGGCTCCCCTTCCTCCTCCGAGCCCTGCGCTGATAGTAAGAGCACTCGCGTGGTGCGCGGCGGTGGACAAGGACTCCGCGGCGTAGGGGTGGACACCGTCGTCTGTGTGGTACGACCAGTGGTGGAACCTGCTCTGTTCATGGGGATCGTAGTCGTCGCCGGAGCGGTGGTCAAAAGATGCAAAGGCAGAGAAGGGGGGTGAGGGAACAGAGGCGTGTCTGGGGTACTCTACGTCCGAGTACTCGTCTGGGGTGGAGGAGAGGTGGAGGGAGAGGTCGGTGTGCTGTAGGTTGTGTTCGAGCTGAACGCGCTGCTGCTCGAGCTCGTCGCCCCTGATGGAGAAGTCGAGGTGAGATGACCGCCTCGACATGGCGTGGAGGGTATCGCAGGTGGGCGATGAGCTGTGATGTGTGTGTGTGTGTGTGGGAGAGACTCGAGGAGCAGGAGTCGGCCCTCGACGCAGACGGCCGTGGTTCGGGCCACAGGCGCCCGTCTTCAACATCTACGCGCCTCTCACGTGCCCGTGAATACCCGACCCTAACCCTATTGTCCTCATTTTTCAGAGGCGCCCGCTCCATCGTCCTCTCAGTCCGAGGTCTCTTCCTCCCACAGCAGACTCCGGTCCCGTCCTCCCCTTCTCCCATGGACTCGCAGACGCACAAGGCCCACCGGCCGTCCCAGTCGGGCGCAAAGGCAGAGAAGAAAAAGTCCGCAAAGGGCAAGGGCAAGGAGAAGCAACATGGCTTCAACGAAAAGGTGCGTCCCTCCCTCGTCGCATAATTACACCTTCCTTACATTGTCCTCCAGGCATTCGCGCCCAGGTCCGGCCGCAAAGCAGACAGGCAAGGCCGCCGCACCGCAGAGCGCGACCAGACTCGCCTCCATGTTCCCCTCGTCGACCGCACTCCGGATGACCAGCCCCCTCCCACCGTCGTCGCCGTCGTCGGTCCTCCCGGCGTCGGCAAGACCACCCTCATGAAGTCCCTCATCAGGCGCTACACTAAGCAGACCCTCAACCACATACACGGCCCTGTCACCGTCGTCAGTGGGAAGAAGAAGCGCATCACATTCATCGAATGCAATAATGACCTCAACTCCATGATCGACATTGCCAAGGTCGCAGACCTGGTTCTCCTCATGATTGACGGCTCGTACGGCTTCGAGATGGTGAGCGCGAGTCTTATGATGCCCTAAGTTTTGCGCTAACGGCACTCTCAGGAAACATTCGAGTTCCTCAACATCCTCCAAGCCCACGGCTTCCCAAAAGTTATCGGCGTCCTCACCCACCTCGACCTCGTCAAGAAGGCCGCCACCCTCCGCGCTACCAAAAAGGCACTCAAGAAGCGCTTCTGGACGGAGATCTACCAGGGCGCGAAGCTCTTCTACCTCTCCGGCGTCCTCAACGGCCGCTACCCCGACACTGAGATCCTCAACCTCTCCCGCTTCATCTCCGTCATGAAGTTCCGCCCCCTCGTCTTCCGCAACCAGCACCCCTACATGCTCGCAGACCGCTTCGAAGATCTCACCCCCCGCGAGGACGTCCGCGCGTCCAAGGGCAAGTGCGACCGCACGGTCACCCTCTACGGCTATCTGCGCGGCACCAATTACCGTCTGGGCACGAAGGTGCACGTGCCCGGGGTCGGCGACCTCGACGTCAAGAGCGTGCAGATCTTAGGCGACCCCTGTCCTCTGCCCGATGCTGAATCGGAGAAGCGACGCAAGCTGAGCGAGAAGAAGAAGCTGCTCATTCACGCGCCCATGAGCGACGTGGGAGGCGTCATCTACGACAAGGACGCGGTGTATATCAACGTGCCCGGGAACTTCACCAAGGGCGGTGTAGAAAGTAAGATTGCATATTCGCAAAGCACAAGTGGCGTTATTGGTTAACCGCGATCTTTTAACCGCATCGTCCGGCAGACCCCGGCGAGGGCGAGCAGATGGTCCTCGACCTCCAGGACGTGAACGCGACGCTCGAGGACGCAGTGGCGAAGAGTCAAATCAGGCTTTTCGGCTCGTCGTCGCGTCCGCTGGCTGTGCAGGCTGAAGCGGGCCCTAGTACTCTCCGGTCAAGTAGCGCGACTTCGGATGAGTCCGGCTCGGAAGAGGACTACAGCGAAGACGAGGAGGAAGGGGACTTCAGTGGGGAGGATGAGGGCTTGGGCTCGGAAGAGGAGTACGAGGATCATGGGTCGGGTGCTGAGGAAGACGAGGAGGGCCTGGGGGATCGGGGTCGCTCAGCGCCGCGTACGGTCCGGCGGTCCATGCAAGGCCTGCCGTCGTCGGGCGGGGGCAAGCGCGGTCAGGTCGACTATGCGGAGAGCGACTCGGACTTGGGCGGCGAAGATGACGACGATCCTGGGCCGTCTCGACGCTTTGTGCGTTTCGAGGGGGACGATGCGTACGACGTCCCTAGTGATGAGGACGCGGAGGAGGAGGCGTCGGATGAGGAGGACGTCCCAAGGTGGAAGGCGAACCTCAGCGAGAAGGCTCAGGCGGCATTTCAGAACACGGCGCGCGCTTCAAAACGACGAGACTGGACAAAGCTCATCTACAACTCGACGGCTTCGCCCGAGTCCATACTGGGTCTGGATGGTGGAGGAGAGTCGTCGTCGAACGCGGCCGGCATGGATGACGATGATTTCTTCACTCTCAAGAGCAGTGCCCCAGCCAAGATTGAGGAAGAACTCGATCGCACGAAGGAACCGGTCAACGTCGAGGAGCTGGCGGAGTGGGAGGACGAGGAGCTCCTCGATTCCATCCGACACTTGTTCATCACTGGCTCGTCGTCAGCCCAGCCCGCCGAGGGGGTCGACTCGAATGGGGAACCGTACGAGGAGATGGACGACGAGGACGGGTCTCACGTAGGAGACGAAGATGAGGACGGGGACGACGGTGAGGGCGACGGCGGATCCAAACCGTCTCCGAACAAGGACGCGACTGCTCTCGCCGCGAAAAAGGCCGAGCTCAAGCGCAAGTTCGACGAGCAATACGACGAGCCGGACGCGGCCAAGGCCGACTTCTACACCGAGGCGAAGGAGGCGATGGCCCGACAGCAGCAGCTCAACCGCGCCGAGTTCGAGGGCGTCGACCCGGACGCACGAGCGCTACTTGAGGGTTATCGGCCTGGGACGTACGTCCGTCTCGAGCTCACGTCCGTCCCCTCGGAGATGGTCGAGAACTTCGACCCCACGTATCCCCTCGTCGTGGGTGGTCTCCTTCCTGCAGAGGAACGCTTCGGCTACGTCCAGGTCCGCATCAAGCGTCACCGATGGTTTCCGAAGACGCTCAAGACGAACGACCCGCTCATCTTCTCCCTCGGTTGGCGGCGCTTCCAGACGGTCCCTATCTACTCGCTGGACGATCACTCGATCCGCATGCGGATGCTTAAGTACACGCCGGAGCACATGCACTGCTACGCTACGTTCTACGGCCCTGCCGCCCTCCCGAACACGGGCTTCTGCGCGTTCAACGCGCTGAGCCGGGACACCCCTGGGTTCCGTGTGAGCGCGACGGGCGTGGTGCTCGACATTGACAGGTCGACGCGCATCGTGAAGAAGCTGAAGCTTACGGGCGTGCCGTTCAAGATCTTCAAGAACACGGCGTTCATCAAGGATATGTTCAGCTCGGCTCTGGAGGTCGCGAAGTTCGAGGGGGCGAACATCCGGACGGTTTCTGGAATCAGGGGCCAGGTGAAGAAGGCCCTGCCTAAGCCCGATGGCGCGTTCCGAGCGGCGTTCGAGGACAAGATCCTGATGAGCGGTGCGTGTCTATTGTCCTTGTACCTTGCGTGGCTCGTGCCAGAGCGCCAGCATACTGCTGTGCTATCCGTGGATGTGCTCATAGCAACGCTTTTGTATCTCTAGACATCGTCTTCCTTCGCGCGTGGTACTCGATCCAGCCGCGCAAGTTCTACAATCCTGTGACATCCCTCCTGCTATCAGACAAGGAGCACTGGGAGGGGATGCGCCTTACGGGTCAAGTGCGGCGCGAACAGGGCCTCAAGACTCCCACGAATGTCAATTCGACGTACAAGCCTGTCGAGCGGCCTGCACGGCGCTTCAACCCACTGAGAGTGCCGAAGAAGCTGCAAGCATCGCTGCCGTACGCGTCGAAGCCGAAGCTGATGAGAGCGCAACACCGGGCGACGTATATGCAGAAGCGGGCTGTGGTGATGGAGCCTGAGGAGAAGAAGGCGATGGCGTTATTGCAGCAGGTGCGGGCGCTGAGGAAGGACCAGGTCGCGAGGCGGCGTGAGAAGCAGGAGGAGCGGAAGGCTGCACACCGGAAGAAGGTAGAAAAGGAGGAGGCGAAGAAGGGTGAGAAAGAGAAGGAAAGGCGGAAGGAGTACATGCGTGCGGCGGGGTTGAAGAGCAAGCGTGAAGGGGATGCCTTGGACGGTAGTCGGAGCGGCAAACGCAGAAAGACATGATAGATCACCTTGCCGTCGAATTGAGATGCGACGGGAAGAGAATGTCAGTGCTTGGCTCTCTGCGGGGGCCCGTGTTTCAGCTGTTCTGGACCGAACAACCATTCAGCAATGTTGCCGGTATTCAACTTTTGTGGGATCGGAGAATGGCAAGGTCCCGACGGACGTGGGCAACAATCCCGATGCGATGATCATATTACACTAGTTGATGTGGTAAGGAATGCGAAGAATCAAGATCAGTAAGCTCTGAGCTGCTAAGACTCGAACAGTAGCGTGGTAGCTATCGAAGTTATGTATCTTCCAGACGAATAGCAGATATCTGCATGTGGCATGATCAGTGTTCATTGCGTCAACCTGCAAGAATTCAAGAAGGGCTCACGTACATATAAACTAGCCTGCTTAAAGTTTGCAAACCTTCGAATCGTTAATGGGGCGGGGCATCACTCCGTCGTGGGCACTCTGGTGGTGGAGCACCCCCCAGGCTTTGGCCTCTTGTTCCAAGGCGTCGGGGTCGTCACACTTGACAAAGCCCTGCTTGATAAGGCCACGCACACAGTGCATGGTCCACGTTCGACATGTGAACGTGTCAAACGGAGCGGGGGGCTCCGTCAAACACACGCGATCGATCCACGCGAGCGCGTCTGCCTCTGCGGGGTCGCAGAAGCCGATACACAGGGCGCCGTCGAGGAGGAAGGAATGCATGATGCCGTTGTTGGGGGCGCTGTCACAGATCCAGCCTGACCCCATCTGCTTCACGTTGAACTTGTAAAACCAGTAAGGGTGCGGTGGTGGTATAGTGCCCAGTGGAAGCCCTTGTCGATATCGCGATCCCGGATGAATAGGAGGAGGTAGATGGCGCCGATCTGAAGGCGTGAGTCGACGGTTGACTGAGCGGGCATATGTGGGAAGTCTTAACCAACAGGATGAGGACTTCTGCCATGAACTTGAATGGTTTGTCTAGTGTCTGTGCACCGGTACTGCCCTTGGGCGCCATCACGATAGGTGCCACTCGATCACTCATTTCTTACCTACTGCCAGTTTGGGCGGACGCCTCGTTTGCCTTCTCATTCCACCGATCCTCGAGCACGACGACGCGCTGCCACATATCAAGTTAGCTCAAGTGAAACGAGCGGCTGCGTCCGGAGAAAACGCACGAGAAGGATGTATATACTCAGCCAAGACGAGGACTCAGGGGGTACCGACGAGGACCACCGGCCAGTTGAACGAGAGACCGACGATGTAGCCGATGATCAGAGTCGAGGCACAGTGCACGAAGGCAACCTCAAGATTACTGACGGCGAGGTGAGTGTCTGTCGAAGAACTGGATGCATAAGTATGTCCTGATGGAGGCCAGAGCCATTCCCACGATCACGCAACTCACGCCAGCTGCTGAGGGCGATTAACGCTCTCTCTATCCTATCCGCGACGATGCTGCAAGCCGCAAGCCACCCGAAGCCACTCTTTCCGCAAACTCTGCACAACCTCCAGCCTCTACCATGTCCTCGCATTCCTCGTCCCTCTTCCGTTCTTTCCAGGAGAATCTGTTTCTACATTCATGAGTGGCTTCTGAAGCCACTCTCGACTGCGTACTGTCGTTTCCGTGGCATCAGGACGCATCCTAGCATATACCCTCTCCCCTTCGGTCTCCTCCTCAAGAACGGGCCCCGCGTACGGGAGCAAGAGGGCATTGCGATGAACCTCGCGCGCGCTATGGGTGTCCCTGCACCCAGGTTCATCTCCTTCGCTGAACCGCCCTCCGGCCACGTCTTCAGTGGCAGTATGTTATCTCCCATGCCATCTCTCCTCATGACGAGGCTCCCAGGGATCGAGCTGGATGCGTTCAGCAACGAGGACATCGACTTTGACCTCGTGAAGGATGACCTCGTGCGCATTCTCACTTTGATGCGCTCCTTCTCCAGTCCTTGGGGCGCTTCCATTTGTGGCGTCGATGGCGGACCTGTGGCGGGGCCTCTTATTCCTCTATCCCAGCTTCCGGCATCCACAGACGAGGCGGCCTTCTACCAGCAGATTCGGTACATAGGAAATTTTGCCGCGAAAGATAAGAAGGACGTTGCCCCTGCTGAACAGCTCTTCGCGCATCCTACACATGCCGTCGTCTTCACGCACGGCGATTTGAACCCGCACAATATCATGGTCGGCCCGGACGGGCATGTCTGTGGCATCTTTGATTGGGAGTCGGCCGGCTGGCTTCCTGACTACTGGGAGGTCAGCGTGACGGCCATCCTACCGCGTGTTTGGGGGCAGTTCATGAATGAGAGGGTCACTTCGGGTGTCTACACTGAGGAAGTCCAGGGACATCGTTCGATGTTCCCTCATATCTCGGATTCCTTGTCCTATTGACTAGTGAGTCCCACTGCCATCATCGCAGTCACGACATCCTCCCTCACTACCTTACAGTTAATCACCTTTCTGAGACGTCCGCAGAGAATAGGATCAAGCTGGATGGTCTGTGTGTGGTACGAGGCTTGTCGAGGTTGCACTTGAGGTGCCTACTGTGTCAATGTTAGGGCCACCTGCACACAGGCCTCGTTATCGCTGAACTGTTGCTTTGTGTTGGTTGATTGGTATCTACTTCGCTGAGATGTCTTCTATGCAACATTGGCTGGTCGCGCTTTGGTCGTGATTGACGGCTCACGCTCTCCAAGCCCATGGTTTGCCCGACATTATCAACATATCGGGGTGCGGAGTCCCTCGAAGAGAAGACGTGAGTTCTCATCGCCTCATCTTCACTTGATCAATACCCCTACGTGCTTTAGGACACTTCGACAAGATCACTCTCCGCGAGGAGGTTAATGCAACCAAGGACAAGGATGATTGGACGAACATGCTATGGTCTTCAAGAGCGTCCAGATCCTAGGGAATCCTGGCCCCCGCCTGAAGCTGAGACGGAGAAGTGACGCAAGCTGAGCGGGAAGAAACTGCTCGTCCCATGCTCCAATGAGCAACGTCGATGGCGTCATTTACGACCAGGGTGTTCTCTATGTCAACATGCCCGGGAACGTCAACGAGCATGGCGTAAGAAGTAAGATTACCTCATATATTCACAAACCACAAGTGGCGTTATCTCTTAACCGTCGTTCTTTAACCCCATCTTTCGGCAGATCCCGGGGGTATACAGAAAGACGGTCATCGGTCTCCAGGACCTGAACGCGACGCTTGAGGACGAAGAGCCTCCTTAGGCGGTTCGTCGCGTTCGCTGACCTTGCACCCGCCCCCGTTGCCGAGAAGGCCAAGTTGAAGCGCAACTTGAAAGGCAGTACGACGAAGTAAACACGACAGAGATCGACTTTTACACCGAGGCAAAGGACACGATGGCCCGCCAACAGCAGCTCAACCGCCCCGGATTGAAGGCATAAATCCCGAAACGTGAGCGCTCCTGGAAGGTTATCGGCCCGGGACGCACGTCTACGTTGAGCTCACGTCCATCGCGGCGGAGATGGCCGAAAGCGTCGTCCCAACATACCTCCTCAACGTCTGGCAGCTCCTACCCGACGAACAGTGCTTCGGCTTCGCCTAGGTCCGTATTCAATGTTACTGGTGACTTGCGAAGAAGCTCAAGACGCATAGCTCTCTTGTCTTCTCTGCTCAACATCAGAAGACCGACATGCACCGTATAGAGACGAAGCCAACGGGTGTACCGTTCAATATATCGAAGACTACGGTGTCCATCAAACACATCCAACTCGGCTCTGGAGGTCGCGCAGTTCGAGGGCACGAACATCCGTGCCGTGTCGGGGATAAGGGGCAGGTCAAGAAGGCCCTGTCTAAGCCCAGCGGGGCGTTCCGAGCAGCGCTCGAGAACTGATCCTGATACGCGGTGCGTGTCTACTGTCTTGTACTTTACGTGGCTCATGTCGGAGTGCCGGCGTATTGCTGTGCTATTCGTGTCCACGTGTACTCATAGATGTTCGGGTTTCTCTACACATCGTCTTCCTTCGCGCATGATTCTCGACCCAGCCCCGCACGTTCTACCACCCGGTGACGTCCCTGCTACAATTGAGCCAGCAACACTTGGAGGGGAATCGCCTCATGGGTGCAGTGCGGCACGATCAGGGCCACAAGATTCACACGAACGTCAGCTCGACGTATAAGCCAGTGGGGCGGTCTGCACGACGCTTCACCTCACTGAAATTGCCAAAGAAACTGCAGGCATCGTTGCTGTACGTGTCGAAGCCGGCGCTGATGAAGGTGCAGTACCGGGCGACGTATATGCAGAAGCGGGCTGTGGTGATGGAGCCTGAGGAGAAGAAGGCGATGGCGTTGTTGCAACAGGTGCGGGCGCTGAGGAAGTCATCCGTTTGCAGCGGTAGCGTCGGCTACCGTGTCTATCAGGCACTCAGATCGAACTGTCACTACTCAACATTTTGTAGTCTCATCATCTCGCGTTCCGAATACCTTGATCCCGCTAGGGTCAGAGACGGTGCAGTGGTATTCAATGCAGTGGATATGGGGCAAGTTGAGTACTGAAGTAAAATCTCTCGGTATACGGCGCCGAACACCGCTTCCCAACTGCCTCGTCGCAGGCTATACATACGCTCTTCCGGCTGCAGTGCAGTAGCTTTCTCATGGCGACACGTGAAGAAGTTCCCATGAGTTCGGGTGACAGCCATACCATGTAAGCTCGGTCAAATGGTTAACGCCCCGAGATTCCCCCCTCACACCGTTCCCCTACTGTATCCTTCGGATTCTTTCCTACTGCCCTACAGATCCCTTGGCCCGGATTGAGATCATGCCGCCGAAATCAGTATACGTACATATGCCTTCATTGTCTTAATTCAGATACGGGGAAGCTAATTGCCGATGGCCTAGTCTTCTAGGCACGAAATACACCACGCCGATTCTCCCTACACCACCAACGATCCAGCTTCCCAGTTGTCCCAGTCCTCTCAATGGTCCCAGACCACCCAGAGTCGTGCGCTCAGGAAGGAAGGATCGGGAGGCGGCGCTTGGAACGTCCCCGTAGCGCACATCACAATGACTGAGACAAGCGGTCAGACCTACGGCTTCGCTCTGAAGACGTCAGACGATCGTTATATCCGGTTAGCCGATGAAGCAAATAGATGGATTTTGGGACCTATGCCTCCGATGGCCTTCATAGACGAGTTCCTAAGCCTCGATGAAGTGGGAGTCAAAGGATATATGCCCTCTCCAGCAGGTGCCTTCGATGCTGTGCCTACAGAGGGGGCTAAAGAGGAAGATTTCTACGAGCCATTGGTGCGTGAGGCTGTTATTGTATGGAGCTATAAGTTTATGAAACGAATCTCCCCCAGGCGAGAGCGATCAACGCGGCCGGGCGATGTCCTGGTTTCACTTTCTGCGACACCCATTTGCACGAGGATACCAGCGATCCCTCCGAAGGCAAGGCAGGACATGTCAAGCCAGACGTTTGCGGTTATGCGAACGAGCACCTCGATAGAATAGAGACTCCTGCTCTGAAGCAGGCCAGGACCCGCGGAACTGGCGACGCGGAAGGAGGGCCGAACGGAGCTTCCATTACTGAGGATCAAGGCGATTCTCCAGCCTCCGGGATGCGCAGGAGTGCACGCGGCGGCGCTCGAAGCGGGTCAAGCAAGCGTGGGCGCGTTGTCCACACAGGACCCCATGAGCGCGGAAGCGCAGGTGGAGACGGTCGACTTCCCGAATGGGAAAGTCATGGTGTACGCCCGCCCGTTCCTGCCAGTGCCCCCGCGAATCAGCCTGTCACTGTCCCTGTGAAGCGCACCGACATGGGATACGCTGCCCTGGTCGTTGAGGTCAAGGCGACTTCTCATGAAGACGTCTTCTGTGACCCGAGCTCTCCTGACTCCGATCGCAACAAATGGAGTTTCATCACCCAGTCCAACTCCAAGGAAGCCCGAAGGCGCTTAGGTCAGATCGTTGCCTACGCCAGCGAGACCTGCAAACGGCAACACCGACATTGCTGTTTCTCGATTTCCATGACTGGCCAGTTCATTCGTCTCATCCGCTGGGATCGCGCAGGAGCTATTGTTTCGGAGAGGTTCAACGTGCGAGAGAAACCTGAGCTCTTGTGCGAGTTCTTGTGGCGATTTGCATCTGCCTCTCACACTACCCGGGGTTATGACCTGACTGTCGAACCTGCCACTCCAGAACAAGTGACTGAGTTCAGGAGTGCCGTAGAAAAGCACATTGCTCAGCAGGGCGTCATTTCTCGCAATTTCTACGCTCGGGATGCCCTGAAGGAGCATTTCGACGAGCAGTCTGTCACTGCCATCCATCTGCCGGACTCCCCGTATTTCGAACAAGATGGCCACTACTTGCTTGTGTCTCGACCCATGTCCGTCCCATTGTCTGTCACGGGTCGTGGTACCCGTACCTACTGGGCAGTCGATTCACGCACAAAGCAAGTACAGCTGTTGAAGGATACATGGCGGTACGACGTTGGGCAATACAGACAAGAGACTGAAGGCCAGATACTTCGTGCATTGAGTGCAATTACCAAACACGTACCCCCTGTGATGCACGAAGAGGACGTCCTCAAGTCCGTTGTCGTCGCAGATGACCTGCAAGACGGTCAGCTACTTGAGATCCAATACACGTCAGGTATGACAGCTCAATATGTGTCTGTTCGAAAGCTGATGCCATTCCTGCAGGCGATGTGCAGACTACGTTGACTCAAGACTATCTTGAGTGTCCCTGGGTTTGTCGAGGAGGACGTACCCTTGGCCGGATGAAACAACTTGTAATAAGACGAATCCATCACCGGTTGGTACTGGGAGCCGCCGGTTACCCTCTTCAACGTTTTCGCCACTCTGAAGAGCTCCTGCATGGTGCATACGATGCGCTGAAAGGTACTAGTGCAAATATGCTCTAGAGCTGCCCTTCCAGCTGACCTTGCGCCGCAGCGCTGAAGAGTGCGTATGATGTCGAGAAACGTCTCCATCGAGACATCACTCCTGGGAACATCATCCTTTACCGTGACATTGACTCTGAGTCAGAATCCGAGAAGCGCCATGCAAAGAGGTGCCGCAGGGGGTACCTCATTGACTGGGAGCTTTCCAGGAAATGTGAGCATGGGAGCTCGCATTCAACAAACGTCGAAGACCTGCCAGTCTCGGTAAGTCTTCTGGCTCAACAACCTGCCTTTTCATAGTGTGCTGACTATCAATAGGCGACATGGCAATTCTTGTCTGTCACTGTCGCTTCACAACTACGTCGTACCGCCATGACGATTACACATACTATCCAGGATGACATGGAGTCTTTGACCTATGTCGTCCTGTACTGCGCTCTTCTCTGGCTCCCCTTCAAACACCCATCTGATCGAGATTTGCCGCATCAAATCAATATTGCCTTACAGATGTTTGACTATTGGTTCTGCTATGCAGACGGTGGTGCCCCCTCGGGCGGGGTGCACAAAGCCACTAATCTGCTGGACCAAACCTATACAGGACGCCTGGAATGGGCGACTCCTGCCATACAGCAGTGGATATCCAAGGCTCTGGACTACTGTACTTGGAGGGAAGACCATGTTTCGCCTCTGGAGGCATTCTATGAGTGGTATGGTAATTTTCTTGAAGCTCAGCAAGGTTCCAAGATCAGCGAACGGAACGACAATACGAAGGTCGAGGTTATCAAGCATGTCTTCAAGTCTAAGAAGCCCCTAACCGCGTTGAACAAGCCTGTTCATCAATCTACGACTCCGGCGGCAAGCAGCTCAGCCAGCCGGAGAATCAACAAACGCCCATTGGAGGACGACACGGAGATACCATCCACAGGCAACAGCGACGGTCCTCCAGCTCCTAAGCGTGCGCGCAAAGGTGGAGAAACAATTCTGCGACCGCCTGCGTGGAACTACCACAGCTACCGAAGTACTAGTCATACAATGTCGTCCTCGACTTCACTTACTGTGCCCGGCGGAGATGCGAGTATCTCAGGAGACGATATGGACGACTACTCACCCTATGGAGTCGCGGGTTCGTCTTCGAGAGACCTTGGCATTGAGTGGGATGGTACACTTTAAGGGAGAACGTCCAGGGGAGGTCACGCCCACCAACTTTCGCCTCGCGATCACTAGCTTTTACGTCCCAGCCGACACGAGATGCTGGCTTCCAATGACCATGACATTTCCTTCGCCCCCCACCCTCATCAATCCCACTCCTCCTTCAATTCGGAATTTCCTCCCTCTTCCCTTCCCTCCCCTCCCCTCTCTCCCTTGCCGCAAAGAAGAAACACATCTGCGTGGGCAGCAAGGCTGTCAGGCGGCGGACGGGTAAGCGCTCCATTCGCCGTCCCATGTCGATTGTTTATCGACACTCATATATGTGGTTCAGGAGTCAGAGAAGGAGATTCCAAGACGGAGTTGCGGGGGCTGGAGCTCGTCAGGTGCTGTGTAGTGTGGTCCCGCGACGACTAACATTCTTAAGTACCCCTGTACACCATTGGTCACTCGCACGACCATATATACTTGTACCGTGGACCGACTGGCAGCGGGGCTTGCGTGTGATGCAAATATCTTACCTGAATGCATTCGGTGACTATACGTCGTTATTATGGGTAAGCACATTGAGTGGATCAGACAGCTGGCAGCCCTGTGTTGAGTCGGTAGTCCGAAGCGCTAATTAGAGCACCCAAGGTCGACGCTCGGGTGTTCGAGCGCTTGACTCCGAACTGCAGCTTGTCCAAAGCCACACACCTCGTTCCCCATCGCCGCTCTCGTCCTCCCCCGCCACTCGCTGTCGGAACTGTTGGCTTGCTCCCCGATGAGATGGCTACTCAGTCGTGCGTCTATGATGTTCCTATGGCTCTCGACTCCACTTTGTCTCGCACACGTGGCTTAGACCCCAGCTCTGCTATGGAGCGCAATAACCAGCATCTCAGCGACTGTCTAGACCATCTACTGGGTCCCATGCCTCCTGACGACTTTCTTGATACCTTTTTACCCTTGAGCTCTCAGGAAAACAAGAGCGGGAAAGCTCGGAGCAGGAATGCTTTCAAGGATGTGCCCGTGCGTTGGGCCGCATTCGACGAAATGTGTAGCCGTTTGGTGAGTGTCTCTATTTCGCATCTGTCGTTTCATTGTCTGAAATGGGTAGCTTCCTGCTCTGAACAAATGCACACCCAAGCAAGCTCGCTGTCCTGGATTTGTTTTCGAGGTCGCTGCCACACGCAGTCTACATCCTAGGGAACCGGGCTTCATGAAACCCGGGATCTGCTGCTACGCTTCCGATAATGTAGCAGCCGTTCATAACTCCTCCTTCGAGTCTCGCGTCGAGCTGGGCTACGCCGAGCTATTCATAGACATGAAGCCGGACCCCATGGACGATTTCTTCATCGACCCGCCTTCGAACATCAATGACGAATTGCGCGACTCTCATGAGTTTCTACGTCTTGTGGAAGATGATCCTGTCAATGCCATCCATACCCTCGGACAGCATGTCGCATTTGTGACTGAAATTCTTGCTCGACAATTCCGAACCTTTCTCTTCTCCATTTCCCTGTCTGGCTCTTCCGCGCGACTTCTCCGTTGGGATCGGTCAGGTTGCGTGGTCACTGAGGCCTTCGACATTCGAAAATATCCCGAGACGTTATGCGAATTCCTATGGCGTTTTTCTCAGACGTCAAACGCAGGTCGTGGCCATGACACCTCTGTGCAGCTCGCCCCGCCCAACGAGCAATCACTCTTCCTAAACGCCCTCAGAATTGAGGTTCGCGCCCAACTTGAACTCGACGATCCGGCCATCGAAGAGGCCGTCCGGGAGCATTATTCCCCAGGACATGTCTATACCATCGACATTCTACGCCAGGATTTGCCGGCCAGCATGGACACTACGCGTCGCTACCTCGTCTCCCGCCCAGTCATTTCGCCACTCACTTTGGTTGGACGGGGCACAAGAGGCTATTGGGCCGTGGATGTGGTCACGCGCTCGGTCGCGTTCCTCAAGGACACTTGGCGTCTGACTGCAGTGGAAGAATTGGAAGCTCATACCCTGCAGCGCCTCAACGATCTTGGAGTGCGCCACGTCCCGTTGCTGGCCTGGCACGGCGATGTTTGCGAGTCAACTCACTCGTCCGAGCGACCCACTGGTACGGTTCGATCATCTTCTACCCCTTCGTTGACTGACTGACGTTGACCAGCCAGGGACTACCAAAGGACCTCGACGGATAGAGTACGATCGGCGTCTTGGTTGTGCCAAGTGAATCAACGCAAGGTTCACATCTCCAGGAGACGCCACTATCGTGTAGTCCTGGGGACCGTCGGATACGGCGTCTCACGTCTCCGTGGTGCAGAAGAGCTTCTCCATGCAGGTTATGATGTATATATTGGTACGTCAGCATACCCCGCTTCCCGGAGGCAAGTTTGCTCAATGTCACCTAGCCATGAGGGACGCGTTCGCGAAGGACTCCCGCATCCATAGGGACTTGAGCGTCGGTAATATCATCTTGGTCAAGCATCCCGACCACCCGATTCGAAAAGGATACTTGATCGATTGGGAGGTATCATGCAAAGTGGATGATGTTGGCGAGGCTCGCGAAGTGGGGCGTGCTGTAAGTCACCTTGTACTCTCGCTTGGTCAGACTAGATTCTTAAGCGGAAATCACCTAGGGCACATGGCGATACCTTTCGAGACGGATGCTGAGACCCGACGACTACGAGCTCAAGCACACCTTCCAAGACGACATGGAAGCTCTCTTCTATGTCGTCCTATGGTGCGCCCTGATGTATCAACCTCACAACCTAACTCTGGAGGAACTCCGAAAGTTCGTCGCTGAATTTTTCGACGAGCGGATGCCCTTCGGGCCTGGTATTGTGCGAGGAGGGGGCGCCAAGGTGATGAACGTCATGTTTCGATCGTATACCTCGACTATCGAATTCGGCAGTAAGCATCTCGGGGAGTGGATCAACACCGTCGCAGACTTCCTCAGCTCTGGCGACAGGTGGAAGGGCAGAGATCAGGATAAGTGGTCTAATCCAGAGCATCTTGATGTGTATTGGGCTACCTTCCTCCAGACGCACACATTGGAACGAGACAATCGATTCGTACACGTTCTCCGCTCGCCGCGCGAAGATGGTTTTACCCCTCCCGCTTCAAGACCGCCATCGCATCATCTGCAATCCAGTCATACTCCACCCCTCGTCCCATCTCACACATCGGATCGCCCAAAACAGGAGTCGAGGAAACGTCCGTCGTCCGAGCCGAATCCGGACGCTGAATCCCGGATGGCCAAGCGTTTCCGTTCTGGACGTGCTCGCGTACAGCAGGCGGCCACGAAGGATGATCGAGTGCTTGAGTGTGCACGGTCTCCCTCGGAAGGCAGGAGACGCAGCGAGCGGCTGGTGAAGAAGAGGGAGGAAGAGGTGCGTGTAGCGGAGGAGAAGAGGCAGAAAGACCGAGCAGCGGAGAAAGCGACTGCACGGGGGAAGGGTAGGGGAGGTGCGAGGGTAGTCGCTGCTGGTACAGCATCCAAGACTACTCGCACGCGCACGACGTCAGAGACGGGCAGGGGGAGCTCTCGAAAGCCAAGAGTGAGACGTGCAGCTTCTTACGGAGCATGAATACCATCGAGTTGCTTAGATTTCTTGTTGTACTCCTGACCATCATCTGTCTCTCCCAGGTATTCATGTATGTTAGCTAGCTATTGTCGATAGTACTTGATACAGTTCCCTGCCAGATGACAATTGCAACATTTTACTTTGTTCTAATCTTGACTTTTATACAAAACCTTGAATAGCGCAACTTTCGACGGTTATAACAGTTTGTTGCTGTCATGCGTGAAAGGTATTGAGTAGGAGCGCATGCATCGAGACTCTACATGAGAGAGGGTCGGCCTCTATGGACTTCAGTGACTTGTCCCGTGCCTTACCAACCCCTTAATGCACTCGTATCTGTCGTTCAGTGGAGAGGCTCTCCTGCAGTAGGGAAGCACCCTGAATGGTGGGTTTGTATCTTCGCTTCCTGCTTACGATAGTGTCATTTCCTCCTTTCAAATCCACGCTCCTCCCGCTCATGTATTGGGCTTCGCCGTTCCAGTCAATTATTTCCAGCTACCTCAAGAGGCCTACACAAAACATCCGAACATCGGCACCTACCTCCATGTGCAAGTAGCAACGACACCATGATATTCCGATTGATTGAATGGAAGACTGTATTGCTCAGTGTGCTACACAGCTGCACGACACGTAACCCACAAGACCGAGCGAGGAACGTCCTTGAGAAAACACTGCATCGTGAGGGTCATAACGCTGAAATGGGGAGATACGGCGAGGCTGCGGGAGGTGCGACGATGTATCGGACAAAGCAAGGGGCAGCGTCGCCGATATCCGACGACTGCTGGTGGATGGAGGGATGACTAGTGGAAATGGGCGCAATGAGGGGTATTAAGGTAAATATACGTACACGCCAGTCATAGCGCACAGTTGTCTCGTCACGTTCTAGGTATGGATTACGAACATAATGCGATAACGAAGGGAAAACGAATGCGTGGCGGCGCTCTCTACTTCTTGCTCAATGCTTGTAGTTGCACGAACTCATAGTAGCCGCCCTTGAGCGCGAGGAGCTCGTCATGTGTACCAGATTCGCTGACAGCACCGTCTTTAATGAAGTAACTGGACGACCAGGGTCAGTATCGATCAAAGACAGCGACGACGAGAATACGCACATGATATCAGCATTTTGGATGGTGGATAGTCGATGCGCGATGGCGATTGTTGTCCGGCCCTTCGCGGCCTGGTCGAGCGCCTCTTGTACGACCTTCTCCGAGGTCGAGTCGAGCGCAGACGTCGCCTCGTCGAGCAGGAGCACCTTCGGGTTGCGGAGGAGAGCACGGGCGATGGCGATACGCTGCTTCTGGCCGCCAGACAGCTGCGAACCCTTACCACCGACCTGGGTGTCGAAACCGTCGGGCAGCGACTTGATGAACTCGAGGATGTTCGCGTTGCGGCACGCCTCCTCGAGCTCCTCCTGCGTGACCTCCTCCCTGGGCTTCGTCGCCCCGAGGAGGATGTTGAATCGGACGGTGCCGGCGTACAGCGTGGGCTCCTGGGACACGAGCGCGATGTTCTTGCGGTACTCGGAGACGTTGTACTTCGTGATCGGCTGCTCGTCGAGGTAGACGGCGCCAGCGAGCGGATCGTAGAAACGCTCGATGAGCTGGATCGTCGTACTCTTACCGCAGCCACTGGCGCCGACGAGAGCGGCATATGTACCGGGCTCGACGGTGAGGTTGAGGTCGCGGAGCACGCGGACACCGGGGCGGGTCGGGTAGCGGAAGTGGACGTTCTCGAACCGGATGCGGCCCTGCACGTTCTTGGGGACGTCACCCTCAGTCGACTCGGCGTCGATCTCGGGCCTGGAGTCGAGCAGCCTGATGACATCCGACCCCGCTGACTTGGCCGAGGAGATATCGGGGACGAACGAGAACACGTTGCCGGCCTGGATAGCCGAGAAGGTCGTCGACTGTGAAGAGGAAAAACATGATCAGTTCAAGAGTAAAAAATGGAGAGATGTCGAACAAAGACGCACCATAAGACCGACGAAGAACTGGAAGGTGGAGCGCTTGAAGTCGGCGACGAGGTTGGAGCCGTACCAGAAGACGAGGGCGATGACGAAGAAGGCCATCGACTGCGAGAGGGAGAATATGCCGTTGCTGTAGATGGCCGTGCGGTTCGAACGACGGAGGGGCTCTTCCAGAGACTCGCTGTAGAGGCGGCAGCAGTCGTCCTCGCGGGTGAGCGACGCGACGGTCCGGATGGCCCCGGCGGCCTCGCAGGCGATCTGGGCGGACGCCTCGTGCGCCTTCTTGTTCTGCTGGTCCTTGAGCACGACGACACGCTGCACAAAATGAAGTTAGCTGGAATGAAACAAGGACACGAATGCTGCTTCGACGTACGAGACGGATGTATCCAGCCGAGACGAGGACGGGCGTGCACGCGATGCCGACGAGACCGACCTGCCAGTTGAACGAGAGGCCGATGATGTAGCCGATGATGAGCGTCGAGGCGCTCTGCACGATAGCACCCAGCGTGATGCCCGCGAGACCGTTGATCTTCTGCGGGTTGTCGCTCAGCGTCGACGTGAGCTGCCCCGTGTTGTTCTCGTCCTTGTCGAAGAACTCGATGTCCTGGCGGAGGATGGCGCGGAAGGAGAGCGAGCGCAGCTTCGCCGTGAGCTCGGCCGCGGACGACGCGAACAGATAGTTCTGCAGCCCGACGGCGACCATGGACAGGAGGGCGATGATGAAGAAGTAGAGCGCGTCGCGGTCGCCGTCGTGCCGCCTTTGGTGGTTGTTCGTCTCCGAGAACGTATTGATGCCCTTGGCGAAGACGATGCCGTACGAGGGGTACGTCGCGCCGTTGCAGACGGCGGCGATGATCCCGAAGAGGTACTGCTTCCACACGTCGCGGTTGATGTAGCCCATGCGCTTGAAGATGTAGTACAGCGAGTAGTCCTTCTCCTCCGTCGCGCGCTCCTTCTGCTTCTGCTCGAGGATCTCCGAGGCGAGCGAGCGGCCCGACTTGGACCGCTCGAGCGGGACCTCCTCCGCGGCCTGCTTCTCGATCGCCGCGGCGTCGTCCTCCTCGGCAGACGCGGCCGTGTCGCTGTCGCTATCGAGGGTGCGCTTCTCGCGCGCGTCGCGGAGCTTCTGCGCGGCGACGAGACGCGCGTAGGGCCCGTTCTCGTCGCGCAGCAGCTCGTTGTGCGTGCCGGACTCGAGGATGAGGCCGTTGCCCATGACGTAGATGCAGTCCGCGTCCTTGATCGTCGAGAGCCGGTGCGCGATCGTGATCGTCGTGCGCCCGTGCGCGGCCTTGTCCAGCGCGTTCTGCACGACGCCCTCGGACTGCGTGTCCAGCGCGGACGTCGCCTCGTCGAGCAGGAGGATGCGCGGGTCGGAGACGATGGCGCGCGCGATGGCGATGCGTTGCTTCTGGCCGCCAGAGAGGAGGAAGCCGCGCTCGCCGACCATGGTGTCGTAGCCGAGGGGCAGCTTGGAGATGAAGCCGTCGGCGTTGGCCTTGACGCACGCCTCCTTGATGAGCTTGAACTGCTCCTCCTCCGGCGCGTGCTCGTGGGGGGTGCCGATCAGCCCGTGCGCGACGTTGCCCTTGATGGTGGTCGCGAAAAGCGTGGGCTCCTGGGAGACGAGGCCGATCTGCGAACGGAGCCATCGGACGTTCAGGTCCTTGACGTTCACGCCGTCGAGTTTAACGACGCCCGCAAGGGGGTCGTAGAACCGCTCCACGAGAGAAATAACGGTTGACTTTCCAGAACCAGAGGCGCCGACAAGCGCGGTGGTCTTGCCCGCAGGGAAGGTGATGGAGAGGTCCTTGACGATGGGCACACCGGGGCGAGAGGGGTAGTTGAAGTCGACGTGCTCGAGCGTGATCTCGCCGATGCATTTCTCGGGCTTGAGGCCGTCGGGAGACGCGGAGTCGATTGAAGGAACGCGGTCGATCGTCTCGTACAGTTTAGCGGCGGCACCGCGAGCCTGGGTGATCGCCTGCATCTCGGGGGCGAGAAGGGCGAGAGAGAAGGAACCGATGAGGATAGCGAAGATAACATTGACGATTTCACCGGCATTGGCTGGGGGACGAGGTGAACACCGCTGACTCGTAATAGACACCTCGCTGAATAGACGTACCTTCGCCACGGTTAATGAGCGTGACACCAAAGCTGAACGCAAGACCGTAGCCGCCATAGATAACGAAGAAAAAGAACGAGAGACCGGCACCATGCCAGATCGCAGCCCTGAGGTCAACGAGGCGGGACTTCGTGACGTGAGAGTCGTAGATGTCGGCGAGGATCGTCTGAGTGCCGAAAGCCTGCGCTGTACGGACGGTAGATATGACCTCTTCGGCCAGAGTGCCACCCTCGGCGACGTGCTGGAGAGACAATTGCATGTACTTTGAGATGAACCTGTTCATGACACCGCCGGCGATGGCGATACATGGCAGCATAGAGGACATGGCAAGGGCGAGACGCCAAGAGCGGACGTAGGCGAGGACGAAACCAGTCACGAAGGCAGCCAGGAAGTTGACCACGAGAGCGACCTTCTCAGAGGTTCCCTGCTGGACCAAATCTGTGAAGCGGGCGAGAGTCAGCGCCAACCGTGGCGGAGAAAGCTTCACGAAACGACGTACGGGTGTCGGTCTGGATACGCGTAGCAACCTCACCAGCGCCGACGTTATCGAAGAAGGCGATGTCTTGACGGAGGACGGCACGAAGGTACGCCTCACGCAGACGTTTCGCATTGACCTCTCCAGTGTAGACCCAGACGACCATGTAAGTGTAGGTGCAGACGAACATGCCGATACCTGACGGGAACAACGTAAGATACCAAACCGGGAGAAGAGCGGGCGAAAAGAGACGCTTACCGATATATACGAGGTAGGACGCGTTGAGAGCAGCGGAATGCTTGAAGTGGGCAGCAGCTATGGGCAAGTCCTCTGCGGCACCCGCAACGCCATTCTGGGCATTGATAACGTCTGTGCCAAAGGTGACGAAGTCCTGGGTGAGACGACCGAAGAGGAGGGACATGAGCGGCTGTATGAATGGAACAGACGGGGGCGTGAGCGATAGTCGGAAGGACAGAAATTAAAAAGAGGGGGGACGGACCTGGGAAGCCCCGGCAGCGGCTGCTGCTACCAAACCAATGACATCGATTATAAGCTCGAACTTGGTCGAAAACCTGGTAGGAGCAGGTTAATAAGGAGAGGATGGGACTGTAGGAGAGGAGGACGAGACCTGAAGAGGGATAAGAAGGAAGCTGGCTGAAGCTGCTTTACGGGAGTAGTGCCCGCGCCCTCGACGACGGCATCCTGGCTATGCTTTTCGTGAGAGACAGCTGAGTCGAGGTTCTTTGGCTTGCGAGAGAAGAAGCCCTTCTTGACGGGTGCAGGGGCGGGAACGGATGGGGCCTGCGTGGTGTCGGCCTTCTCGTTGATAGAAGAGGGTTCTGGCGAGTTGGCCGCCATAGTGAGAGGGGGAGTAAGGACCGCGAGAGAACTGCGGGTTGCCTTCTAGGAACGGAGAGGGCTATATAGTGGTGGCAGAGGCCGACGGCGGAGGCAGGACCAGTCAAGCGAGGGCGACCAGAGCCGACCAAGGGCGTGTGGACTTATATAAACTTCCCATCTTACGGGGCACTTGGGCGCCTACTCCCATCTTACGCGGCACTTGGGCGCCTACTAGTGCTGCGAGTGCCAAGTTCTCGCACCGTCTTCGCACTCCCGTTTTCCGGTCTTCGTTGGCCCCACCACTCTGTTCCCGTCGATTAGGCTTTGCAAGGCACACGCACACCGCCTGCGACGTCGAGCAGGGTAGAATGGCGACGGGCGGGGGCAGGGATGCGGCGGAATGCCGGGCAGAGAGGAGATCCGCTGACGCTGAGGGGCTTACGTGGGCGGGGGGCGGGCCTCTGATCTGAGATGGGTTGCCCGGGGCAGCCGTGCAGCCTGCGTCAACCCCGGCCAACACCCTCTCGCGCCCACATTCCCCGCTTCGAGAACGTTGAGCCTGTTGCAATCAGTCTATTTGCCCTTCCTCTGGCCTTGCTATGTATATACAACGACGTCCTTCTCCCATCTCTACCTCACCTACCATTCCCCGCCCTTGTCGGACGTCGCCAACCTCGACCTTCTCTGACTCCTCAGACGGCCCCGCAGTCCACCCTGCGCCATCACTCAACTCATCCTCGAGTCATTCGCATATTCCCACGTGTCGACTTGCCCAGCCGTGCCGTTCGAACTGCTCCCCGATTCGAAGTCCACTCTCCCCTCGGGCTGCATCCTCCTATGTATTTTGTCCTTGAACACTCCATTCGTGCGTAACCTGCCACGCTCGCCGATTTGCGAACAGCCACCGTCAGCGCAGACCGCATCACAATTGAACCGACATGCATGCATCCGTACTCAAGCACGCCGCTCGAATCGGGCTCACTGCGGGTGTAACCTGGCCTGTTCCAGCGCGCGTCCGCCTCAGCTATGCATCCCTGCACTTGCCCTCCGAACCCGGTCGCCTCTCATAAGCGCTTCGTCTCTATCTCACACTCTTCGCCGCTCCGCGTTAACGTCGCCATCCCCCACTCAAATCTCCGAGTTTTCTGCAGCCATATCGAACGATCGCGAGCGCCGCCCTCGTCCGCCTTCGCCATGCGCGCCGGTGCACAGCATCGTCGTGTCTATCGAATATTTGTCCCAGGGCCCTGACCTCGTTCGATCAAGAAGATCTCGTTCATTGAACACCCCGATCGCCGGGTATTATCTATGTGCTTGTACAGTACTTAGTCAGCCCCAGGTACAGCTGTTCCTTGCGATCACCAGCATCGTAGGCGCTCAGATCGACATGCTCCAATCTACCCGGTATCTGATAACTACAAAGTCCGGGTGTTTTTGTCACGGGTCAACACCTGGCCAAGCAGTCCAATTCGAACGGACGGGCTGGTTCACACACTGGTAGCGAGCACGTCAATCGACCCTGCGATCGCTATGACACAGATCGTAAAATGACCTCTCTGACCTCGTCTCTCAAGATCCAGGAATCTAGACACGGGCTACATAGCGCATAAAACCGCTCACCCCACAAGGGCAGTCGTGGCCGCTTTCCGCGCAAGGCCTCGGTCCGGAAGAAATGGGTCAAGTGCCATGCAGGATACTTGCGTAATGAGGCACGAGGGCGCAGACCGACCAGCAGGATGTGGAGCGATGAAGCCCACACCCGACGCTGTCGATCAGCTCAGACTGCAGGACATAACGCGAAAACTGGCCTATCGAGCCATAGTGGACCCGAAGGCGGATTCCCTGCGGCTGCGGATGGTACGAACATAACCTGGGAATGACAAGAATTGGAGCGGAGAGCGCATGTACCTCCAATAAACGATGCTGCGAAATGAAAGTTCCGCACAAAAGCGGCCCTGTTTACGCGCGAAGTGCATCCACCACGGGTATTCATGTTGATTGGGCAGTACTAGCTGCGTAATAGCATGTCCCACGAGATGAACGTGCGCGCGGCGTGCTAGACGTGCGAGTAGATTGTGGATCTGCTGTCGGACCTTGTCGGAGCAGGTGGGCCTTCCGTGGTAACCGTGGTGGGAGCCGACAAGGGAGACAGTTTTCGGTGCGGCGTGTGTGCAGCACCGGGACGGCGATGTGTGGCAGGTCCACAGCCGAACATTAAGTATTAGAAACAAGCGCTCGATCTAACTCTGTAGCCATACTCTGGGGCCCGTTGCTAAAGGGATGTCAATCTCGGATAACACGCTTACTTACATACCTACCGTACCCTGTAGCTATGTTTGGTATAAGACAAGAAAATAATAATAATAATAATAATAAAAGCTAAAGGGATGTGACAATCTTCCGCCAGATTGGGTCTCGAGCGGTGGGGTTTGAGGAGGTATATAGAGGACAGACGACGGAGGGGGGCTAGCTGCGATCGGCATGGATTCCCCGAAGGACTCGGGCGTTCCTCGAGTCCGTGCGTATTACAGGTTCTCGGGACACTGAATTACATTCGCTGGCGCGAGCTCTTCCGTCCTCTCTGAGCCAAAATCTGGATCGACCATGTACATGCCAGTTGTGTAGCCTCCAAGTCCTCGAAACGAAGGTAGAAACGAATCTAATCTCCAAGGAGTGCCCAGTGGAGCCCTTCCCAGGCCTCCGATCACCGTAGATCGCAACCTAAAGGGCAACGAGTATTCGTAGAAGTCTTGAGATGATGTATTGATAGTAGGATGAGGACGGCGTGCGGATGAGTCTCACGACATGCCCGTTGAGAGCCACTGAAAACATCGACCCTGCTGCGCCTTCCCGGAAATCTCGCGTCTGCGGGAAGTGAGTCGTCTTTTGGACTGCCTTATCGTGTTATGCAACTTTTATGGTTCCGCAAATGGTCTGGCACTCCGCGAACCAACAGAACGGCGGCGAATGTAACCCGTCAAACTGCGAAATGTATCCTAGTGCTTGCCGGCTGCGTCAATCGGCAGGCACTGTATGCTCGCAACTTTGTTTGGTACGCTTCACTCTGACGGCGGGTTAAGATGAGAAGTTGCGTATCCCACGTGTCCATATGACGCTATCTATTGCGCGATGAGGTCGGGTGTAGCACGAGCGAGCCATGTGCGCCTCAATCGAAATCCGGCGAACAGAGTGGATGCGCTGTGAACAGGAATAGATGGCGTGTCCAAACGACTGTGGCTATCGCATTCAAAGCCCTGCTGACTCTGCGGCGGACCGACGGAGGCCGGCTTCAGCGTGTCCGCTGCTTCAACAACGGAACCTCGGCGATGAAGTTCCTCGGTACGGCGGACACTCCCCGGGCGTAGATGTGTGTGGTGTATACCTGCGCATCGCCACTGCGAGCTTAGCCTGGGCAGCGGTCACGAACAAGATGGGGATGACGTACGAGCTCGTCGTATATAATCGCCGGCACTTTCTTATCTACAAGCGACGAGCTTGGGTGGATTTTCAAGATCTGAAGGTAGCAGCGAGGGGGACAAACGTCAATCAGAAAATGGCAGCGCGAGGCGATTGCACCAAGCCACTCACAGTGTGGCCCATGACCTGCTTGTAGGACCCGTCCGGCTGCAAGAATGCCGTGTTCTGCACCAGCCCCTGCACCATCGCGCGCAGGATGGCGCTCTCGGCCCCTTGGCTGTCGCCGACGCCGACCCGCCAGTCGATCTGCTGCCGCTCGCACACGTCGCGCAGCTGCGCGCGGATGTTCACGGCCTCGGCAAGACAGCGCTCGTTCAGAAACATCTTGCGACACCAGTCCCGCCGCCCCGCCTTGCTCTCGGCCCCCGCGACGTCCTCGTACGCGCGCACGACGTTCAGGATCGTGAGGTGGTCCCCGGAGGGGTGCCGGAACTTGCGGCGCGCGTCGGCCGCGGCGTCCCGTGCGTCGTGCGAGTTCACGAAGAGGCTCGAGGACGAGGAGAGCACCGAGACGATCGCGAGCACCTCGGACGTGCAGCCGAGCTCGGGGGCCGCGAGCAGCGCGCGGGCGAGGGGCGGCTCGAGCGGGAACGCCGCCATTTTGCGCCCGAGGGGCGTCAGTGATCTGCGGTTGTCGAGCGCGCCGAGGAGCACGAGGGCTATCAGGGCGAATGCGATGGACGATTCCTCGGGCGTGTCCATGAGGTCCAGTTCCTCGAGGTTTTGGGAAAGGCACCGGAGCTGCAGGACGCTCGAGGTTAGCGTGCACCGAAGAATTTCAGGTTCGGCTGTGATGGGGAGCGCGTTGAAGGCTTCCTCGGTGTACAATCTGAAACAGAAGCCTTTGCCCTGCATATAATATGACAATCAGTGGGAGGAGGTCGGGCAGATGGGACTTGCCTCGCGGCCTGCACGGCCTGCTCTCTGTACGGCGGACGACTGAGTGATGTCTCTTGTCAACAGAGTATCAAAACCTGCGACCGCGGCGGTGAGCTACAGACACATATGACACGCGTGTATGGGAAAACTTAGTCACCTGTGCCGGTATGCTTGGCAAGATATCGCTTCTCTTTGCATTTGCCGGTGTCTATCACGTACTTGACCCCAGGGATGGTGATAGACGTCTCAGCGATGTTTGTCGCTAAGATGCATTTGCGCATACCGGCTGGCGTAGGTGAAAATATCTTGGTTTGCTGACTGGGCGGTAACGCCGCATACATAGGACAAACGAGTACCTGATGTTAGCGTATTAACCGAGCGTAGCACATAACGCACATGACAAGCGAAGTCAATGGCTGCTTGACAATACTGATCAGCGGAGCAGACTCACCCCCGAGGCGTCCTTAGGTAGCTGATTGGCGTATAACTGTATGGACTTTTCTAAAGACTCGATATCCTCCTGACCCGGCAGAAATATGAGGACATCCCCAGAGGGCCGATCGGTGTGTATCTGGAAGAACGTCCGAAAGGCAGCATCTACATAATCCGGCTGACTCGTCTTGGTGTGGTAAATTGTGACCGGGTGTTGTCGACCCTTCACGTACACGACCTGCGCACTAGACCCGAGAGATTAGCCGGGAGCTGAGTCGGCATGGACGGGGGACGCGTGATAGAAGCATGGAAGGGAGCCGGGGGAAGGGGTAAGGGGGGTCGAAGGTGAGTAGGGTATGTACGCACCCGCCAAAGAACTTGCTGAACTTTTCGGCTTCAAGCGTTGCACTCATGATCACGACCTTGAGGGGGTTGAGCTTCTCGGAAGCCCTTTCCTTGCCCTTACCCTTGGCCCCTTCACGGACCGCAGAGGTAGGCGCATTGCGTGTCCGCAAAAGTGTCTTGAGATTGGCAAGGAGGAGATCGGTGCGAAGGGTACGTTCATGTGCCTCGTCGACGATGACGACGCTATAGCGAGAGAGGAGAGGATCTCCGAGCAGCTCACGTACGAGCATACCGTCGGTGACATACTTGATGCGGGTGTCGGAAGAACAGGCCTCGTCGAAACGAACGGAGTAGCCGACGAGAGAGCCGACAGACGTGGATTGTTCGGACGCAACGCGAGAGGCAAGGGATGTAGCAGCGACTTTGCGGGGCTGGGTAATTGCGATCATGCCAGAACCGGAGAGTCCAGCCTCGAGCAAGTACTGTGGAACCTCTGATTGATAGCACCGGGGCGAGTGAGGACTTGCGACATGTCTTCGGGTGAAGTGGGCGCTCGAGACTCACGAGTTGTCTTGCCTGAACCAGTCTCGCCGATGAGGACAGTGACATCGTTTTCACGAATCATATCGACGACGGCGTCCTTGCCTATGCATTACCGTAATAGATATAAGCTCAGACGAGAATATTTCATTTGTATCATTGTGACATACCAGAGTATATAGGAAGCTGTTTGCGCTGTTGGTGAAGCGACTCCTTAAAAGAGGGTCCAGGAGGAGCAGACAGACGAGCTTTCTTGCGAGGCCCATGGTCGGATTTATTGGTGCCCTTGGAAGAGAGCTTCTTTGATGATTTCACCTCGAGATCGTCGTCGGAGACGTCGACCCAGGCATGCTCGCGCTTGTGGGCCCGTTTGCGAGGGGTTGCATGCCCGGGAGGCTTGTGCTTTGAGTAAATGTTTGAGATGCCATGAAGGGCTGCGATTTTGGGCATTTTGGGAGGGTATCAAGAATGCGCTCTCTCGTGGTTGTTACGATATACGCGGGGAGCAGTGAGAGTGTTAGAAAGCATGGGCAAGCAAGAGTCGGACGCTCGATGAGACCAACGTCCAGAGCCTGCACCGAAAAAATCAGCGGTGTGAGATCGGCCGCATCGGCATTCCCCGCGGCCACATCCCTTAGGCGCTCGAGGTTTCCCGCGTTGAGCGCCTGAGGCGATTCTGCTCTGATCAGCCCACCAGCGCTTGTCGTTCCGTCTTGCAAGTTGCCGTCGACCTCGACCTGCCCTCCTCGCCGCCCTTATCTCTCGAGCTACCCGACGCGACCCCCTCCATCTCTCCAGGCGGGGTTACTTGTGCCCTCAGCGACCGCGTTCTTGTCGCTCGCAGAGCAACTTCAGACGACTTTTACGACGATACCCAATCCTCACGACTTCAATTACCCCACAACCTCCGCTACTTGCCCCTTCTGCCTCCAACGCCTTTCTCGTTCGTCATGTCCACTCAGTCGCTACTCACTCTCGCTTCTCTCTTGCCCTCCTCTTCCTTCCTGCTCGCTTATACCCTGCCCCTCTTCTTCCTCTCCCTGCTTTTGACTTTTGCCGGCGCGTTTCTCACCTTGGATCGCACACGGGCGTTCGCACCCCGTTATGACGCACTTCAGCCGCCCGAGGCGACAAGGATTCAGCATGCTGAGGTTTTGCTCAAGAAGGTCTTCAGACTAGAGGGTGGCTTAGGTGGCATTGCCTTAGGCTTCGTCTTCGGAGGTATGTTTCACCCGCCTACCCAATCAGCCCACAGACTAACAACGTGCAGTCCATTTGACCACCTTTCTCGCCCTTCTCATCCCTAATGTCTCAGCTTCATCGAAAGCACTCAGCTCCGGCGCTTTCCTCGCTGTATGGTTGCTCGCAGCGATCGCTAGTGCCCTCCTATCTGCGAGGTGGCGAATTGTGACCCTTGCATTTGCCGGCATTGCGGGATAGTGCGTCTCTCCCGTTCAACATATGGCATGCCTTCATATTGACCGCTCTGTATTGTAGCTCTACCTTCGCTCTCGCCTTTTCCGTCATCCTCCACCCCTCGCTCCTCACCCGCCTTATCCTCGTCGCGATATTCACGCCTATAGGTCTCATCATGTGTCTGCTACCCATAGCTCGCACTCAGCACACTTTCGTCCGACTTGCTATGGCTTCCGTTGGCGCATTTGGCACCGTCCAGTCCATCGCGCTTCTTGCCCACATCTCGTCTTGGATCGAGGTCTGGGATCGGCTCTGGCTCAAAGACGGAAGCAATTGGGGGACAGTGCAGGAGAAGGGGATCAGTGCGGCATTTTGTCTCTTCGTCCTGATCGGCGTCACCACGGACTGGTTATTGAAGAGGAAGCTAGGGGAGAACCCAGACGAGGTGCGTATTTCGTGACAGACGCAATGCGCTTCTAACATCGCGTCCATAGAAATGGGATAGCTATCTTGCGGACTACACTGCAACCCTCCCTAGCGGTCACGATCGCGCTGGACAATTCCGCCCCCTACAGTCATTCTGGGCTCGTCACTTCGGCCATAAAAGCGGCCTGGACCCCATTGACAAGGACATCGTCTTTCCTACTGATGCCGACCTCAAGAAGCCTATTCCTGACTCTCCGCTCAAATTATACAAGAAGCAGTCGCTTTCGGCCCCTCACACTCTCCGCGACGACAAGCCGCGTCCGTTCACGCCTCCGCAGGAGTACTTGCGGAAGGAGCGTAGGCCAGGTGTAAAGGGTCGCCAGCGGACCAGGGAAGTTGTCAAGTTCGATCCGCTTGATCCGTATAGCGCGTCCGACTCTGAGGACGAGGATCTCAAGAAGGCAGTCCCGCCCTTCGTTAGGTCACCGACAAGGTCAGATTCCATGGCGACGCTCACGGAGGAGCAGCCAACGAAAGGCTCCAAGGGAGTTGCGAAGAGGGCCAAGGAAGATCCACTGTCGGAAGACGAACAAGACGTCACGGCTGTCCGGACAGACCGCCATGGTAGAGATAAATGGACACCAGACTTCATCCGCAGGCACAGTCTCAAGCACCAATCATCGTCTATCGCGCTTTCGCAAGCGGGCACGGCTTCATCGCAGACGCTCACCGCGCCGGTGTTCTCCCCCGTGCCTGCGACGCCTTCGCTCATCAAGGCGATCGAGCGGGTGAACGCTGCCCAGCAGGAAGCGTTCGTGCAGAACCCGAGGGAGACTGACGGTCTCCCGCTGTCGACCCCTTCAGTGACCAGTCAGAGCGAGCAGGGCCCGCACCGAGGGCACGATTGGAATACATTCTGGAGTGATGTGAAGAACAAGGCGGGGCATGGCTTCCAGCACCGGAGGGATGGTGCTGGCGCGGGTGAGGCGAAGCGGTAGCTTTAACGACCTTTACGAAATGTTACGAGATGCTTACGACCTCAGTAATGACTAGTGTTCTCTGTGTTGTTTGGAGCTTACTTATTTGATACTGATATTTTGTGACTTTTTCTGTCGCCGTAGTAGGAAGCAGTGGTTGGCTGTCGATTCTTGTAATGGCATGGACCTCGTGTTGATGTGCGTTACTCATAGCATCGAGGACTTGTTTTTCTTGTGCGTAAGCGAGTGCTCGTTCGTACCTCGAAGTTTGGAGAAGTGGCACAGACGGGGAGGTGGCTCAAAAAGGCGGAATGGGCGAGGGAGTGTGACTGGGTCGTGACCTGTACGCGACAGAGGCGCGTCGGGATGGGCGTTTATGAGCGACTGGTCGCGTTGTGGAATTCAAGTGTGTCCCCAACCTGCTGCAGCTCTCCTCGTCGCCCCGACATCGATGAACGGTCATCCATATCACCCCAATCAGCACTATCAGCCGAGGCGATACGAGATCCCTGACACTCCCCAGCACAATCTTGCCACCGACGCCGTCCAGGAGTCTCACCAACTCCTCGCCCAGTATCCGTATGGCTCCGCGACTCCTGCTAACCATGGTCAGTGAGACCCTCTTTTTCGCTGCATATATGCTCACAAAATTGCTCTTTAGTCGCAAGGCACTTAGGGAACCTCTCTATATCTGCTGCTCCGCCGTCCTACATCCAGCCTTACGCCTCGGTTCCCTCCAATGCCTCCTACCACCAGTCCCGATTCCCCCAGTACCCGGAGTATTCCCAGGAGTTTGCTCACCTCATGAATCCCCAGCAATCGTCATATGCTGCATCGTATGTGGAGAAAACGAGGGAGGAAGTCGTGTACCATTTAGCTGGACAGGGACCGTCAGTGTCCATCCTTATTACAATGCATCATTCGCCGAAACTGAAACATGCAGCAGAATGTACGCGAACTACCAAGCGCCTCCACAATGGCCTCCAATCCAGTCCCGCCACTCTACATACCAGACAACTCCTTTCGCGCAGTCCGTGATCCAGCATACATCCCCGTCAGCGTCCTACCCCACCCCTCCGCCCCCTGGAATATCCGCCTCCTCTTCCTCGCTTGCAGGCGCCCTTGGTCCTGCACCACCTAAGCCCATCCGTCAAGTCTACCAGCCAAAAGACTCACCTGCGTTTTTCAGTAACTTCCTTAACCAGACGCCCGTTCAGCCACCACCGCGTGTGGCTACCGCGTCTCATCCCCAACCCGTACGGTATCACCAACAGCCATCCACTGCGCTGTATGAGCCACCGCCTCCCAGTCAGCAGTCGCGTTCAGCGCCCATACCGCTCGCAGACATTCCTCTTGTAGATCTTGGCAGCCCAGACCCGCTCGAGATCGCTCCGCCGGAGCCTGACCACTTGAAGGCGACTCCGAAGAAGCGCAAGGTCGAGCAGTATCTCGAATCTCCGAAGGTGAAGCGAGTGCAGGTCAATGACTCAGTCAGGCCTTCTATGTCTCCACTACAGTCCCGCCCACAGCAACAGCAATCGCACCAGGCTCAGCAACAGCGGCACCAGCCGCAGCAGTCCCAGGCACGCTCACGACACCAGTACCCTTCCCAGTCTCAGCAGCGGCAACAACCTCAGTACAGGCAAACACCACCCCGACCGCAGATTGATCGCAAGCAGTCGTCTTTCGAGATAGCCGTCCCAAGTCCCTCAAAACACAAGAAGCCTCACACTCCGCCGGCGCATGGCTCGAATAATCACAAACCTGCTTCTTTCCATTCGTCTTCTAGTTCCGGCTCAGGCTTTCCATCTGGATCTGGATCTCAGCCATATGTCGCCGTTCCTCCTCATCCGAAGGCTTATCACACCCCGAAGTCTCAGAAGAAAGAGCGCTTAGAGGTCGTGATCACTACGACGAGCTTGAGCACGAAGGGGAAGGGGAGGGTCAAGTCTGCTGACGATGACGACGATCTGGGAGGCTTTGGGAGCGAGGATGACTCCACATCTTTGTCCTTCAGCAGGAGTAGTGCAGGCGTCAAGTCGTCCGCTAAGAGAGCTACTGGTGACAGAGACGAGAGGGGTACGCACTTTCGCGCATATACTCTACCACGCTGACGGTTCCGACGCTCTCACGCAGCTCCCATAGAGAAGCTTGCTACCCTCTTGGAGGACATTTTCGAAGCTGAAGATGGACTACCGCCTGATATCGAGATCGAAGATCTTCCACTGGAATGGTTCTCGCCCCTTTCAGTTCCTGGTGCTCCACCACTGCTACATCCCAATCTCGTCCGGAAGCTCGTCACGCACATCACCAAGGCCGCGCGTCCTAGCAAGCGTCATCGACTCAATTCGCGCGACGCGAATGGTCACGCTCAAGGGACGCCGAAGTTTAGAGGTCGGGTGGCGGACATCGACACGGCCACGCTTTCGCGTATTCTCAAGATGCTGGAGCGAAGCATCAGCGCTGGCGAGGACCTAGATCCTTTCCCCTCGGTAGCAGGCAGCGGCGCAAGCTCGACGAAGACAGCTAAGACCAAGAAGGCTGCCAACGGCAAGAAGGCACAGGGAGAAACCAGGCGTTCGAAGTCGCAGTCTCCTGGAGAGGCTGGTGATGGGGATGCTATGGAGGTGGATGGTCCCTCATCGGAACAACAAGTCGTGACAGAGCAGGACGTGGAGAACTTGACAAGGACGCTGGAACTGGCAAGGGACAGTGTGTTGGCGGCAGACTGCTGTATTGCGTTGCTTGGAAGCGATCGGTTGCCGAAGCAGGTACGCACATTGTGCTGATCCCCGCGTCGTTTCATTGACTCATCTCACCTGCTGTAGTTGTACTCTGAGGAGCTCATCACCGCCTCGCTCACTACCGTTAAGAATCACCTCGTGAAGATCCTCTACCCGTTTGTGGAGGCATCGCCGGCGGATGTGCAGCTGCCCGGTCTTCTTCGCGAGCTCATCCAGCTGTCTGCGTCTCCGAGTAGTATGCTTCGTCAATTGCTCACCGAGATTTTCCAAGCTGTCTCGTCTATCCTGCCTAGGATCAACGACCTCATATGTGCAGACACCATGGCGATGAGCGAGAGCATCATCATACAGGGCGTTTACATAGCTATCGGGCCATTCTTCGTCGTCGAGGCGGAGGGTGAGGGCAGAAGCAAGAAGGGTTCCTCTGCGAATGGCGTGATTTCTGCCTTGGGACAAACGGCAATGAGGGCGTTGAGGCTGGATGCTCTCGCATTGATCCGCAGTGTGAGTTCTTCCGCAAAGGTTAGGTATTGAGGTGCGAGCATGATTGACCTCGTCACGAATAGATCTTCGCCAATCACGAGGACCAGAGGCCGTGGATAATCGAGGAGATCTTGTCATCTCTTATCAAGCTTTCCGACACGAAGCAGCGGGCTGGTCAATTTCGGTACGTTTCAGTAGGCAGATGTCGCAGCTTATTCCTGTCTCACAATCTCTAGACTACGGGATGGTCGTTCGATCCGGACTGTGTCCGCTCTGCTCATGCAGCTCGTACAAACATCCGCACATGACGTGCGCGTGGAGGCCCAGGCAATCCGCAAGGCGCGAGAGCAGGCGCTCGCCCTGCGACGCCAGGAGAGCTTCAACGAGAAGCCGCAGAAGGAGCCTTGGCTGGATGAGCACGATAAGGAAGAGATTCGACTGTATGCATCAGGACTGGATTCCGCGACCAAAGCTGCGAAGACGATCATCATCTTCTTGACTCAAAGGTACTTTGTCTTGTGCGCGTTCTCGAAGTTATGTCTACTTATCAACATTGCAGGTCCGGTAAGACGAAGACCACGAAGAATTCGAATGAGGCTGAATACCGCGCAATATTCGACAATCTCATCTCGGATCTTCTCGCTGTCTTGTTCTGGCCTGAATGGCCTGCTGCTAGTCTCATATTGGGTCTGATATGCAAGTTTATGGTTCGTGGTTCCCCGCGTTCATACTCTATTCTATGCTGTTGTTTGTGCTTGAACTGACTCGTCCCCAAGGTGTCTTCGTTGGACGACATCAAGTCGACTTCGCAGAACGACAACAACGCAGTGAAGACGCTTGCCCTTGACCATCTAGGAGTCATCGCTGCACACCTTCGGACGAGCATGCTCAAGTTCAAGCGAGACTCGGGCGAGTTGGGGCTCACACCTCTGGACGAGGTAAATACGTCCTGGGAAGGTTGAGATGTCAGTGTGGATTTGCTAATCGCTGTCAGGTTATGAGCTCGCTCGATGGCGAAAAGCTTCGGCAACTAGTCGCTGCACATAGCGATCTTCAGAATAATCTGTGCAGACGCTCTTCCGAAGACCAAGCATTCTATGTGAGCCAATCCCTCCTCGTTCTCTATGTGATACCTGAACTGTACATAGAGCGCGCGTGAACTGACCGCCGTCATGTGGGGGCACGAACTTGCACTCACCCTACAACACTGCGAGAGGCTTCTTTCGGAAGACGCCGATATAGACCGCAAGGCGGTAAAATCCCTTGCGAGGCAGGAGAAGGGCGCCATGCGGGAGATCTGGGATGAGCCATCTGGAGATATATTCGAACTTGGGTAAGTTGTTCACAAGCCGCTGATCCACGTTGCTCAACGCTGGCATATGTTTCAGTACTTCACAGGAGGAGCTCGCCAGGATCGACCGTCTCTCCGAGGAGATCGGCATTTGTCAGAGCTTGAGGAACTCGTTCAACCCGATACTGGCGGTGGTACTGCAAGCGTTGGATGCTCCTCCGGTCTTCATGAGGACAAAAGCTCTGAAAGCGCTTGGTCAGATCGTCACCAGCGATCCGAGTATCCTCTCTGCGCCCAACGTTAGAAGAGGCATCGAGGATCATCTCCTGGACAGCTCCCCTGCCGTCCGCGATGCCGCTGTAGAGCTCATCGGAAAGTATATTGTCGACTCGCCTAGGTTTGCTGCGGATTACTACCAGAAGATCGCCGATCGTATAGCTGACACCGGTTTGGGCGTACGCAAACGAGTCATCAAATTGCTCAAAGCATACTATAGTGTCACAGAAGATAGGAGCGCCCGCATCGATATTTGCACCCGCATCGTGCTTCGCATGCTTGATGAGGACGACACAGTCAAGGACCTTGCCGTGAAGAATATGGAGGAGCTTTGGTTCACGAATGCCGTTCTAGCTGTCAAGTCCACTCAAGATGGCAAAATGGAGTTATTGACTAAAGTAGCAATCATCATGGGTGTCGCAGCTCAGTTCAAGGATAAGCAATCTCCTCTCGAGGATCTCCTGCATCGCATCATGGCGGACAAGCCGGAGCATGATAGGTCTGCATTGCATCAGCGATACGTGGAGGTCTGTGAGACTTTGATCGACGGGCTGGTCGATGCGTCGGACCTGCCAGGCTTCGTGAGTACTTCATAACTGAAAATCATAGCGGGTGGTCTGACACGATAGCAGACCATATTGAACTGTGTGCAAACCATCTATCTCTTCACCTCTGCTTACCCGGCAGTGCTTTCCGGGTCGAACGCAGCAACCCTTCTTCCTTACTTGAAGAATGCGGGCACAGTAAGTCCGCTTTCGTCGATATGGTGACTGATTTGTTGACTAAATTCATGATTGTAGCCCGAGGAGCAGGCTACATCAGACTACTTACTTCGCATCTTCCGAGCGTCTATCCCCCACATGCCCAAGACCGCGGCTAAGTTTGGACAGGAACTACAGCTCGCTCTCCAACCGATGATTCTGAAGCCGTCCGCTGCTGCCGGTGTGCTGGTATGTTAACTAACATCATCTTAGCTTGAGGCAATGCTGACCTGTAGTGATATGCAGGGCTTGCAAGAGACTGTCGCGTGCATTTGCGCCACTGTCCATTATCTTACGCATGACTTTAGTCGCTTAGTGGCGCTGTTGCGATCGTGCAATGGTGCGTTATCTTTATATTAGTTCAGCTGGTCATTGAGGTCGTCCTTCTAGCTCGTCTGCAGCAGAGCATTCAGAAACCCGCTGCTCAGACCTTGGCTCCACCTGAGCAACGCACTCTGACCGTATTGCTCTTCATCACATCCCTCTTGTGCGAACATTGTAACTTCGACCGTCTTCGCTCCGAGGAAGAGAGTGAGCGATATCGATATCCTCCTATAGAATCTCGCTGACGCGATACCTTGTCTAACAGAGTACAAGGAAGATATCGATAAGATTGCGAAGGTATGGGTGTTGTGCTCAGTTGTCGCGAACGGGCGTTTAATATCCGTTATGAACCAGGGCTCTGTGACAGAGCACGTCTATATGTGTCTTCTCAAACTGTACGACAAGTACCAGGATCAGGGCTTGAGAGGCCGTATTCTGCAGTGTCTAGGTGAGTACACTTCGCTCCTCTGCCTACATGGGACCGTCTAACTCTGGTCATCTCAGGTTTCTTGTTCCGTGCGCAACCTGCCTTAATGACCGCAGAGCCCTCTGCGAAGATTATGGACGCGATATTCTCATCGTCGTCCGAGGAAGCGCGTGGCCGTCTATTGAAGATATTGCAGGATTTCTTGGTCACGGAAGCGGCAAAGCATGCTGCCAACGAGAAAGGTATGGTGCAGTCGGTCGTCGTCCTGACCCGCAATCCTGAAAGTGCGAGCAGCTTCAGCAAGCGCCAAAGGCAAGGTGGTCACAGGCAAGGTGAACATGGAGGAGCTGATCGGAAACACTGATGGCTTTGCGGACTCCGGGTGAGTAGGATCCTCTCAGCATCGGCGTTGTTGCTCACCGACCCGTGCAGAGTCAGCTCTGTTATCGTTCAGCGATATTTGGAACCAATTCTCGACGCCGCTCTGTCGCAGACCGCACAGATACAATCTGCTGCCGTCGATATCCTCACTTTCACAATCAAACAGGGTTTGGTTCACCCTTTGCAATCGTTCCCCGTCATCGTAGCCCTCGAGACAAGTCCAAACCACCATCTCAGCGCGAGGGCCAGCGCATTGCACGCGATCCTCCATGCGAAACACACTTCTCTCTTGAATGCTCGTTATGTTAACAGTGCGCGCGCCTCCTTCGACTACCAGAAACGACTCGCTGCAGGAGCCGTCAAGGGGTATCGCTTGAATCCAACGCCTTCCGCTTTGTTACATAGATGGTATACGCTCGCCCGTGAGAAGCGCGCCACGCGACAGGACTTCCTCCGAGCCTTGGTCAAGGTATTCGACGTAGAGCTTGGGAAATCTTCACAGGTTTGCTCCGCCTTCGCATGTTTGTTTCTTATCGGCTAGCTTACCACTTAGAATACTAGGATGATATCGACTTCACGCGGTACATGTCCGAGAACTTCGCCTCCTTTGAATACAAGACGCAGGAAGAAGTCCTCACGGTGACCAAATCCCTGACATCGGTTCTGTCTACGACAGGGATGCAATTAGTCGAGATTCTTTCGCCATCGCATTTGATCACTCAATTACACGGCCCCGACCATCTTCCGCAAACGCCTGTCGCCCCCGTCGCGCCGGAGATGGCGATGGATGTAGATACGGGGACGCTGCAGATAGCCCAGTCTAAACCTCCGCATGCTGTTCTTCCTCCGGCTCGCTGTCACGACATGGGAATACTGCGCAGCTCGGTCATTGTGGCGATGGTCATGCTCTTGAAGGCCCATCTCAAGACGCTCTACGGCCTGTCTGAGGAGTCAGTCGAGATCCACTGCTGGTTACTACGCTGCTGACAGCACTTGCAGGAAATGCGCCAAATTCGTGGTCGGGAAGAAGAGCGCTGTGGGAGACAGGCCCGCGACCCGTAAACATGAGCGACCGTTGTCGTGGGAGCCCCTTCCATTCGCTACCGCTCCAGTGGTCACCAGTGAGGATGCCCGGGATCAATGTGCTAGAGTAAGTCGAGCAACGGGGGATTGTCCGCCGTTTTGGCTGATATTTTGCCCATAGTTCTTAGAGATATGGAGTGAAGACGGCGTCGCCGCAGAACCCGAGGACGATATGGCTCCGTAAATACTATACGAGGGGGTATAGAGGTGATAATTTATCTGTACGTGTGCGTGTTCTATCATACTGTACGTGCTTACTGTATGTTGTGACGGACCTTGCTGTGACTCCAATCATCAAAATGTAGCTTTCTAGTACATAGTATATCGTAACATGGACTAATGCAACCATGCAACCAAGAATTCCAAGAGGAACGCTGGAACCACCTGCGAGTCAAGCGTGTGTCATTGAATGCTAGGAGGGTGGTACATCGCCATTTGCTGTCGGCGGCTCGGAGGGGGGGCTGGGGCGCACAACCTTGCCGTCTTCGAACACAACAGGACCTTTGGGCATCTCGCCTATAAGCTCCTTGGTAGCGTCATCGAGTGAAGGCTGATCCTCAAATTTCCAGTCCAACTCTCCACCATATGTCTTCGGGAGGTCTTTGGGATCAATCAAAGTACATAGAGCGGGCCCGGCGTCCTTGCCGAGGATATGGACCTTGCGACGAGTGCCCTCGTCGAACCACGGCTGTCGGCAATGATCAATGAGTGTATGCCTGACGCCCGGGGCACGTTATTGACGCGCTGCACGCACCTTAACCCATCCCCAGACGGTGGGGAAGAAGGAGGGAGTGTTCACGACGACGATCGTGCTCAGCGTCTCCGGGTAGTTGGCCGTGGCGAGCGTCGACGCCTCTTGAAGGTGTGACCGGAGGGACCAGAGGAGGGGCAGGGAGACGTCGGTGAAGTCGATGATGGTCGTGACGGACGTGACTGGAGTGGGCTCGATGCGGCGAGGCAAGTGGCTGCACAGGGGGAGCACAAAGCCCGTCATGGTCTCGTAAAGCGCGATGCTGCCGACGGCGCGGAGAGCGTGTTAGTACTAGTCTCGATGAGGGTGTGGTAAGAGGTGGAGCGATGGAAGGCGGATCATGAGATGAAGCTGCTCACATGCGCTGGTAGCGACGCTCGGGGGGCACCGCGTTGAGTTCCTTCTGTAGGGAAGAGGTGAGGGAGCCAATGCGGTAGACGTAGAGAGGCAGGCCATTCTGTAGGGCGGGTATCAGCTGGTGCTATACCGTTTATACGAATGCGATGACGACGGAGGCTGTACCTTGTCTCGACGACCTGTCCAACGAGGGTAGTACCGACGGGCGGTCTCGAACTCATCTACGGGAAAGGTTGCGTAGAGGGTTTCGACGTTGTTCTTCGCACGCCAGGCCTCGGAGTCGGCAAACTGTTTCATCGCCTTCTGTGGATCGAAGCGACGTGCACGCAGAAACCGCCTGGAGGGACATGAGGGAAGATATATGAGCGGATCGCTATGGAGCGAGATAGCAGACTGGGAGCTGACAGTAAGGTTGGGTCATCGTGACTGGGGCGTGGCCTGTGCGGGTCGCTGGGAGGAGTGTAGAGCTGTGCCTTGGCGAGGACGGTTTTGAAAGTGGCGAAGGCGGCCTGTTGGTCGTCTGTGAGATGGGTGAGATGACCGGAGGTGACGTCTGGGGTGATGGTCTCGCCCTTGGCGGGCTGGTCTGCCGACGAGGAGAAGGAGAAGAAGGAGGACATGGTCGAAGGCGGCCTGGCTGGAACCGCTCGAGTTATAGAGTTACCGTTGAGAGTGTGCGGAGACGGAGACGGAGGCTGATCCGGGTCGGCGAGGCGGACCGGATGGGGCGAGATGCCGGAGGCAGGCTTCGAGGTCGATATAAGTACTTAAGAATAAGATATTAAGCAGAGGGAAGGCCTCTCTGGTGGAGTCCTCCTCCGATTGATTTGATAATTCTGAATCCGTCCCTCCTCCCATCTCCCTCCTCATCCACAGCCTTCAGCTTCTCATGCCCACCATGTCCCATACAAAGACTGCCGTCAAAGAGAGCATCAAGTCTACCGAACGCGATCTCTCCGCCGCAAGGCTCCGCTCACCGTCCCCGCCCACCGCCTCCGACGCCCGAGCTCAGTCGTTTTCACCTACCTCACCTAAGCCCGCCGCCGCTCGTCTCACCTCCCCACCTCCGGAGTCCCCCTCTCGCGTCGCTGTGCGCGAACGCACCCCCGCACCCGCCTCTGTTCCATTCGCAATCGACCCGTCTGTGGAGCCAGAGTCCGATCCCGAAGATGACGAGGTGAGTGTGCCATCCGTCCGCTCTTCTGCTACCTCGATGCTCACCGTACTTGCGTCTACTGTCGACTAGGCCGGAGCGGAGCCCGTCATTGATCTCGAGACTTTCAACCAAATTCTTGATCTGGACGAAGACGATACCCATGACTTCTCGCTCGGTATGGCCGAGGCATACTTCACTCAAGCGAGTACCACATTCAAAGACATGGACGCTGCCTTGTACGTCAGACCTTCTATTGACGCTCCTCCCCCCAACCTATCCATGTACTGACTCGTGTCTCTAGCGAGGGCAAAGACCTCCCCAAACTCTCTTCTCTGGGCCACTTCCTGAAAGGGTCATCCGCCGCACTTGGCGTCTCCGCCGTCCAAGCCACATGCGAGGACATCCAACATTACGGTGCCCTCCGGGACGAGACAAATGGCACGGACCTCACCGAGGAAGCCGCGCTCGCGAAGATCGGCCCCCTCCTCAAGCGCGTCAAGCGCGAGTACGCGATCGCGGAGCGATGGCTCCAGAATTGGTACAAGGAACACGTCGCCCCCGCCGAGGTCTGAGAGACCGTCGGTTTGTCCGTCAGGTTGCCCTCGATCGGTGCTCGCGACGTTAGAGGGAATGCGGGTGGTGTCTTGGAGGGAGGTGGTGTGATATCCTTTTGCGTCCTGCGCCTGCAGGGGGATCGGGCGTAATCCAGGTCGACCCCACCCTCGGTCGACACGGCCTGCATGATAAGTGCATGCCGGGGACTCGGGATGAGATCCATGACAGGAGCATGCTGGGTCCGCACAGCAGGGTGGACAATGTGGGTATGGTAGTGGCGAGGTGGGCAGGGGGACAGGGACGAACAGGAGAACCGAAGAAGAGCTTGAGGTGTAGCCGTGTATGTTATATTGATTCGAGCGTCGTGATTAGCATATGTACAGCTGCATCCTATCCCCCCCAGTCCGTCTATCCTCCTCTGATGAGGTGTTAGCTGCATTTCTGAATGTCGATTATCCAGCATTCGCTCCGTTGTTCCCCCCACAAGCGATTGGTTGGTTGGTCTACCCGGAACCTGTGCTCACCTCTCTCATGCACGGGTCGGAGCAAGGTACGATTGCAAACAAGCTCTGGAGCCCTGGCATCAGTGACATCATCGTCGGCAAGAGACCGATGATTATGTACTAATATCGCGATATCAATCAAGTCATAGTCGAGCCACGCAACTTGGGGGGGTTTGATACTGGGCGGCGTTTCATAAAAGGGAAAACGATGAGTCGAAGCTCAGCTACATAGAGCATGGGACTTGGAGACGTATTGAATCCAGCCATCCTACAGTTTCGTGAGTGTTGAATGTCGTCAACGTCCACTTATGTTCTGATCCCGGTATGTTGCGGCATCGCATCCCGATCGAGAACTCCGCGGGCACAGAGGAGCCGGCGCCGCGCCGACCCCGCGACGCGCCATGTGCGGCTACATAAGACAGATCAGTACTGTTGACATGAAACTATATTCAACGAGCTTTGAGTTGAGCCCAGATGGCTCTACTCGACACTACGAAGAAGCTCACGCTACCGAATGTCTATCAGGAGCTTGCTTAACAGGCTCTGAATGTTACCGTGACATTACCGACACACGACGCTGGCAGTCGACGTTCGTGCGTGCCGAAACGGGACGGCAGCTTGAGACAGCTAAGCTTGAGGAGTCCATTGCAGCGAGCATGTATGTTAAACCGATGATTGGATTGGCGGAGAGATTCAAATTCGAGGGTGATGAGGATGGCGCGAGTGGGCAGCCTTGCGCAAGTCCACCACCCGATCGCGATACGGGCGTTTGTCGCGTGGCAGTCGCGTCTCCGAGTCGGTGCCACTAGCACAAGTCTCATTTCCGCCGTCGACAGCGGACCCGTCCCTCGACCTCTCTTTCGCCTCAACCAATACGCTCCAGCACATTCGCACTACAGCTCCCACAGCGTCCTGGGCCGATCACGCACGCAGCCCATCCCGTTATATAAACAATGGCCGTATCCGTACCGCTCTCTCCCGTCATCCCAGATCGTAGGTACATCCATTCAGCCGCGCGCCACAATGCCTCAACTCCTTCCTTTCCGTTCTTCTACATTGCTGTCTACGAAACCGAAACGTGTAGCTTCATTGAGCAGGAGTCCCTCTGTCGTTCAACACAATCCAACGCTTCTTCACACTCTTCACCAAGAGCACAGCTCCGTCCTAAGCCTCGCTGCGGACGACCGCAACATCTACACTGGCAGCCAAGACGGACAAATATGTGTTCGTTTGCTGGTTGCTTCATGTCCAACACACGTCGAATTCGTGGCTTATATATGTTGCTAGGTCTGGGACAAGCATACCTTCAAGCTGAGAGCCGTTCTGAGTGGTCACACTGGCAGTATATTGGCCCTAGAGTATGCCCCCGAAAAGCGCTGGCTCTTCAGCGCATCAGGTAGGCCTTACCTTTCTTGGAAACACCTGTGGCTAATCGCTTCGTTGGACAGGTGATAGCACAATACGTGTATGTTGCAGACACTTCCTCGCCGTCTATTGTCTACTCATTCTCTCCATAGGTATGGAACACGCGTAGTCTTAATCCTCTTCACATCCTCCACCCTCATCTGGAGACGGACTCTGGAGACCTCTTTTCTCTGGCATGGTGTCCTCATTCGCAGACGCTCTACTTTGGCTGTCAAAACACCTCACTCCAATGGTTTGTGTTTCCGGTGACCACTCCGGAGCTTCTGTCTAGTCCCCCCTCGTTGTTGTCAAAAGCCTATAGCTCTAGTGGGATCTCCACTCCGCCGTCTAGGAAGGCACACAAATTTTTCGATAGCTATCCTCGATACACTCGAAGGCCGGCCGATCTCAACGCTCGAAACCCCACATGCGCGTCCTGTGTACCCGCCACGTCGACAACTCCCCCTTCGGGATCGTCAACAGGTTCTCTGACTCCGCCGGACCCTTGCATCCATCCCGACGGATTCCACCCACCGGTCGCGATCTTCCAGGTCCCGCCAGAAAACGTGATCGATTCCGCACATTACGGTTATGTTTACTGCATGGCGCTCCTCCCTAGCTACCGCGACGGCTCCGACGATCCCCCTTTCGAGAGCGGCCGCGGCCGCCAACTGCAGTTGGTCACGGGTAGCGGAGATTCCACAGTAAAGGTAGGCCGGAAGACCAAAACCAGACAGCATGGATTAACGCTAACGGAACTCGATCGAAGCTCTGGCGTCTACCTGAGAATCAATCGTCGAACGACGCGCCTCGGCTCATTCACACGTTTGACTGTGGTGTCGGTGCTGTGCTTGCATTGGTCGTCCGCGGAGATACCGTGTTTGCCGGATGCCAAGATGGCTTGGTCAAGGTTTGGGACCTTGAAACGCGTACTCTTGTTCGCACTTTGCTCGTGGTGGAGGCAAGTTGGCTCACCACACTTCGAATCGAATTCTGCTGACTGGAATACGCAAGTACAGAACGTCGATATACTTTCCATGTCGATGTTACATTCGGACCTCTATGTTTGCTCCGCCAACGGTGACATCCAGGTCTCGCAGCTCTCGTCTCTTGTGGCAGTCGAATCTCTGACCTCCCTTGCACTTGCAGCGCTGGTCATCTGCCTTTGTCTTGACCGGGTCTTGGAAGGGCCATGAAGGGATAGTCCTGTCGTCGATCATCACACCGAAGCTACATACAGAAGACCCCGTAGAGCACGCGACAACATATGCACTTGTCACTGGCGCAAATGACAACATGATCAAGGTAGCTTTCGCAGACTGCGTGAAGCCTGACAGCTAACGGTGGGTGTAGGTTTGGGAGGTCTTTCCGCCGGCTGCTCCTACGAGCAGCATTGACAACATTGATGGCTTCGGAGATCATGCCGACGTATCGAGGAGTATAGACGGCAAGTACAATGTCTACTGACTTAAAGGAAGCACTCTCACGGAGACGTAGCAGATCTCCTTGTTCACGCTTTGACCAAGTTCGTGTCCATTCCAAGTGTCAGCAGCTCTCAGGTCCATAAGGAGGATTGTCGACAAGCCGCGATATGGCTACGTAAGTGTCTCACGCAGTTGGGCGCGGAGGCGTCTCTGGTAAGTCAAGGTCGTCATGTACGGCGGCTTGTTGTAGATGATACATACATCTGTAGCTACCAACGGGAGACGCAACGAATCCTCTTGTTATGGCTACATTCCGTGGGACGCAGACGTCCACGCCGAAGCCTCGCGTCCTCTTCTACGGCCACTACGACGTTATATCTGCCCAGCCCAGCGGCTGGACGTCGGATCCGTTCACCCTGACGGGTCGGAACGGCTACTTGTATGGTCGTGGAGCGACCGACAACAAGGGCCCCGTGATGGCGGTTGCTTGCGCAGCAGCAGAGCTGCTGGCGCGCCGAGCACTTGGGGCTGACTTGGTGCTGTTGGTGGAAGGTGAAGAAGAGGCTGGAAGTGGAGGATTTGTTGAGACGGTCAAGCGGCACAAGGTGCGACATCCTCGGTAGCCATTGGCTCAGCGATTTGATTGACCATCTTATTCTAGGAGACAATCGGGCCGATCGACTCCATCCTTGTTAGGTATATACGTAGTGCGAGCATGCGTGCATTGACACTGGCTTATTGGTCTGACCAGTAACTCTACCTGGATAGCGGAGGACACGCCGTGTATCACATATGGTCTGCGAGGCGTGGTGCATTGCAATGTGGAGGTTTGTGTGCCACGTCATAACAGTCGACCAGACAGCTTATCGCGCTCTGACAGATATCCAATGAAGGCCCGGACCTACATTCAGGTGTTGACGGCGGAGCTGCCCGTGAACCGATGCTTGACATGTGAGTCGTTGCCTCCTCTTTACGGATGATGAAGTATGAAATGATTCGTAGGGTAAAGCTCTTGGGTACTTTGACGGATGAGAGCAATAGGATTGTTATTCCCAACTTTTGTGAGGCGCATCCTGCTAAATTGCTGTCCTTCATGACTCTGAAGGAGTCTAGATGACAACGTGAGGCCGCTCACGGAGGAAGAGCGACAGTCGTACAAGGTCCTATCGAGCGTGACGCAAACACCCGCAACACTCCTGGTAGCGCGCTGGCGGGAGCCATCGCTCACGGTACACAATGTGGAAGTATCTGGTCCCAGGAGTGCGTATTGGCTCCAGATCACTTCAAGTACCATCGCTCATATCTACGCAGATTCCACTGTTATCCCCTCTAGCGTGAAGGCCCACGTCTCCTTGCGCATTGTCCCTGACCAAGCCCTGGAAGCCATCGCGTCTTCGGTACGAGAACATCTGGAGGCCACGTTCAAGCGCATGCGATCGCCGAACCACCTGAAGGTAGTCGTAACGCTGGCCTTGATGCGACCTGATGCTCATCGTGCACCGTTCTGCAGGTCAGCATAGAGCACACGGCAGACTGGTGGCTTGGCAACCTTGACGATCCATGGTTCCATGCGCTCGAGGATGCAGTGAGGGACGAGTGGCAGGTCGAACCTCTCCGGATCCGAGAAGGAGGAGTAAGTCTATGGAATCCTCTGACGGCCGCGGCTGACGTCTGTGGCGTAAACAGTCTATCCCATCAGTCCCTTATCTCGAGAAGGAGTTCTCTTGCCATGCCCTCCACCTCCCGCTAGGGCAGAGCACGGTACGTGCGACACTATGCGAAGACTTGCAATAACTGACAGCGTTTCCAATCGTAGGATCAAGCCCATTTACCTGATGAACGCATATCTCTTTCGAATTTGCAGCGAGGAAAGCGCGTCGTCGAACGCTTCCTGTCCAATGTTGCTGGACTCTCGCGGTAGATGCGAAGTGGGAGCTTGTTCGCGAGGATGGCACAGGCATGAACGAGCGGGGTATCATGTTACAACATTACATTGAACGTGTTCAACGTCGTACATGTTATGTAACAAATCGATGGGGACACCATTACGAAGATGAATCATCGTAAGACTTGCCTAGAAATCTAGAAGACAAGGAGTGAGCTTATGTGAGAGTCGATAGTGGAAAGTTGAAGTCAGGATCCCCAAGCGTATGTGAGAGGACCAGGGTATTTGTCGTCTGAAGCATCCGACTGGTGCACAGCAAGAAATTCATCATCAAGTCATACTGTGAAGCATACTCACCAAGAGATGCAAACATAGCGGATAGCAGACAAGAAGTGAACGAGAAGTAGAGGACAGGAAGGAAAGAGCGTGCGGCGAATTTTTCGTGGTTGGCCTGGTTCCAAATACCTACAAACATCCACATGATCCGAGAATAGCGGAAGTCAAACGTCGGAAGCCCGGCCCGGAAGTCATTAGATCTCAAGACCCGGACCGACGGCGAGCCTTGCAGTTCTTCGTTGCAATGAAATCTACAACTCACAACGGATACGACCACATCCCTCACCCACCCGCCTAGTCCCCTTCGCTTTCGCAGCACAACGACCGTCGCCCCTGTCAGCCGAAGGTGTCAAACTTGCCCACAATGGCTGATTCACTAGCCAGTGTCATAGATCAACTCACGTCCATATCCCACTTCCTTTCCCAACCGCTGGTCTCCACCTTGTTCCACTACCATCCAAACAACCTGGGCCAGTCGTCATTCGATCCACCACCAGAGTGGGAGGGATGGTGGGACTGGGCAGGTGGTGAATGCGAGGCAGAGGTTGGCACTGAACTAGATGATCCTTGGCTTCTCCTTCTGAAATACTACGACTCTCGCGTATCTGGACACGAGTGTTCAGACAAGACATCCTCAGTACCTCCTATCCTTCGGTCTTTGATCAACGACGCTTGCCGTCTTGCTCTCCCTCGTGACATAGGCTACGTCTATCCCGATGGTCGTTGCTCGATAACTCAGCTGCCTAACGACCTCAAGTCACAAGCATTGCCTGGGATGTCTCCAAAGAAGGCGCATGAAGTCGTTCAGATGGTCGGCTTTCTGGAAACACTACTATCGTTCCAATCATCCCTGGGCAGTCTAAATCATGTAGTTGACATCGGTGCGGGACAAGTCCGTCGTACATTCCATATGAGGGTGCTTCATGCGGACCATGAGTGCAAATGCTGACGACTTGCAAAGGCATATGTATCACGCATGCTGCGTGATCGACTCAATTTGCATGTCCTTGCGCTCGACTGGAGCGAGGTTCAGAAGCGAGGTGCCTCGCGGAAGGATGCGTCGAAGATAGCTCGTCGAGCACGCCCAACACAACCCGAAGTCGTCAACGCCGACACTGCATCTCCGGCGTCGGATACGCGGAGGACTGCTCTCGGCCCCAAGGCCGGCTCCATGACATATGTCACTACGAGGATCGATGCAGATTCGCTTGTCTCGGCTACAGATGCATGGGTAGAAGATCGTCAGGCCGTGATATCTAACAATGACGCGACCCCGGAGGTTACGCCTGTACTCTTCATCGGCCTACATGCATGCGGATCCCTTACTACGGACATTATTCGGGCCTTCCTGTCTGCTAGGAGGGCAGGTACATCCCTTCGTTCTACCTCATGGATGCCCCACGGCGCCGTCATCGTGGGTTGCTGCTACAACTTGATGCGGTCGGAAGGTTCGACTCCGTACTTACATTGCAAATGTTCCTCGCTGACTGACCGGAGATCTGTAGATTTCCCGCTGTCCCGGACTGTGCGTTCGTGTAGTCCAGACTCGGTGACGTTCTGTCTCTCCCCTAGTCATCTGCAGCTCGCCGCACAAGTGCCATCGCAATGGCTGCGGTCCCAGCAGAGCTTGGGCTCGGCACGGTTGGCGATGCGGAAGATTGCATGGCGCGCGCTGCTCGAAGATCATCTTCAGGAGACGCAGGACGACGTGGGTCATGAGCGACTCGGCTCGGAGGCGAACGACGGTGGCACCGCAGAGATGCACAGGAACCGCAGAAAACGACTAGGCAGGCTGAATGACCAGGCGTTCGCCAATTGGGAGACCTTTGCCGATGTGGTGCGAACGAAATTACATCTACAGCTGGCTGATTGGTCGAGACCTCCATCTCGAGTGGAGAGAAGGATAGAGGTCATGCACATGCTTCGATGCATTGTAGGGCCGGTTGTGGAGGCCTACATCTTGCTGGACCGTTTCGCGTGGATCACAGAAGAGTTGAAGGTGTGCATCTCCTTCGCGAGTTAAATACATGAGCTCACATGAACGTAGGGCACACCGATGGCTGTTGAGCTGGTCAATCTCTTTGATCAAGCAAGCGGTAGCGGACGAAATATCGCCATTGTGATACATCCATCGTAATGCTGATCGCTCGCGGACTAAGCAACCAGGGACGATGCAACGAAGGATCAAATTTCGGACTGTCTACTGTCACGTATTATACATATGAATGGAGAGCGATACATTCCCAAACCGGGTGAGACGTGAGCGAGGAGATAACGATCATACCAAGATGCAAGAGCCAAAAGCGCTACACATGAGACTCGGGCGATGCGACAAGAGCGAGAAAAGAGGGCTGAGCCAGTTAGCAGGTCATGATGGGTGATCAAAATCTGTCCATATTATGAGAAATACCGAGTTGTTCTGATACGAGATCAACGGCGACCACTCAGTCCGTCAAGTCACCTGCGGTCGACACTCCCTACGCGATTTCATTAGTCACGATTGGCGAACCTAATACTGCTCTGTGACCTCACCTTAGTTCGACATGCAGGGCAGTTATTACGACCAACTTGGAGCCACTTGTCTACGCAGTCCCGGTGGAATACGTGCTTGCATGTCATAAGGCGTAGGTCCTCTTCCGGCGAGTAGTCATCTAGACATATAAGACACTGGAATAACGAGATGAGATTATAGGAGAACGTAATTGAAAGAACAGACGACGCACGCGCTCAACGCAGTTTGAGGCGACCTTGCCCTGCTGTTCGAACTGATCAAGTTCGGTGGCTTTGATGATCTGCAAACCGGAGTTGTCGATATCCTCCCGAGTGGCGACCGGTGGTTTGACTTGGCCTAGGAGCTCAGCGAGCTCCCTGATAGACATCGTTAAAGATATTCAACTGAGTGTGCAATCAGATGGGCTTACCATAGGGCCTCGTAGGAGTCGAGATTGTCCGATCCGGTCACCATGTGATGATTAGGAGGATAGTACCCTATACTCCCAGACGTGAGAAAAATCTGTCTATCCAGAAGCCCGCTGGGAACCGAGAAAAGTACTCGCCTCCGATAACATAGATCAAGAACGTTCGGGAGCCCGCACCATCTGCTGACCTCCCTCCGCCTGAATTGTTCCTGCGACCAGGTCGTAAGTTCCGTAGTGCGGTAGCGGCACGCGATTGCCAACTACGTCCCCGTGTAGTCGTCGTGTTTGATTCATCCAGAGGAGCGGCTGGCCGTACGTTGTCGAATAGTGGAGATCTCCTTTCAGTTTCGCCGAAGTCGGGCTCTCCAACCTCTGTGACTGGGCGTCCGCGGCCTTGCACTTGCCCCATCTCAACTGATTGAAGACCAACGACAATGACAGGCACGACCATAGCCGACGTGCCGTCCTCCGCCGGAGGTGTCGCAACTTGAGCCGGACCCGCACTGTTTGGAGTACTGGCTGACGGGACCGGTGATACTGACGACAGCAACGAGTCAGTAGGCGAGAATGGATGGGAGGCGGCTGAGATTGGAGTGGAGGGAAGGTGGGACGGGGCTGGCGATTGCGCAAGCGGCGACGAAGTCGAGGCAGAGGCGTGGCCTGCGACTTGGTTCGCGGGGATCGGCTGGAAGCGATATAATCTCCAAAGATTAATTCTCGGTCGACCTTGATCCGCATTGCTGGCGTCCTCCTGCTCTGCGGCTTCGAGCGATATCTGATCACGTGGACCATGTGTGACAGGATGTGCAGATGGCATCGGGGTCGGTGTTCGAGTGGAGGTCTGACCGTCATCACTGTTATCGTCCTCGCCATCGGAATCAGCAACATCCTCAAGCGGTGGTGGCTCGTCGTCTTCGACTTGATCTTCCGTATCGACGACGCCTACAGGAAGTTCGTTGAAAAGATGTCGCCGCGAGATCGCAACGTCGTCGCCGCTCTGATCGGTACCATTGCCAGCAGGAGTCGTGAGCGTTACGCCACTGTCGTCTGAAAGTGCGGTCCTCAGGTCAGCTTGCAAATTCAGCAAGAAACGCTCGAAGCTATCCTCAGGAGGCACAGGCCTTCCTTGGCTGACGTCGTCTGCTACGTGAGGGGCCTCGCGAGCCGTCGACGTCGCTGCAGGTTCATCGGTTCCCGCAGTACCGGAATCATCGCTGTTCAGGCCTAACCCGACATTGAGTGCTCGAGCCATCTCGGCGAGCATGATCTCGCCAGGTCGCATATTGCCTTGACCCTCAGAGCTTGATGCGGAATCATCATCCGATCGTGAACCGGAAGCGTTGCGGTTCAGGCCGAGACGGTCGCGGAAGCTGTCCCACACATTGCGTATCCTGTCGCGTCCTTCCCGTTGCTGCGCGACGGCCGTCGACGGTGGAGAGATTGGGGGAGGGTGGTCAAGTCCAAGACCTGCAAGGCTGGCCAAGCCTTCTCCGCCGCTCAGACCCGCGGTGGGAGTGGGAGACATAGGACGAGGAATCCCAGCAAGTGATGGTGGGTCAGAATGTCGATCAGCTTGGAACCCCAGGTTCGGAGAGAACAAGGACGCAGCAGTTGCCGCAGCCGCCACACTGTTCAAAGTTTAGTCACGGCATGGACACGACATGACGCGAAGCGAACGAACCTCAGTAGAGTGCCCAGAACATCAATGCTACCAGGCGAGAGGGGCCGAGGGCGGGAGTCACTTTCACCGCCTGGATGAGCGTGCGCCTCGGAGGAGGTTGCGGAGGCGTTTCGCTGAGCGACCAGAGGGTCATCGGACGCATCTAGAAGGGATTCCGGATGTTCGCTGGATGATATTTCACGTGAGAGATCGGCCGTGTTATCCGGGGTGGATGCCCGCCGTCCCAGCATGCTGCTGGGCCGGGGTAGGAGTGCCGATAGACGACTTCTCGCACTCTGTCGGTCCTCGGCAGGAGCATCATTACTTAGCGTAGAGAAGGAGCGCCGACGAGACATGGGAGAGGCAAGAGAGCGGTGATTGTTGGAAGCATTTCGGATGGGATGAGACGTTGAGGAGCCTTGAGGAGCCGCGGGGTTATCGCTCGTGTTGACGACACCCTGGACAACGACAAGAGGGCCTGGGCCCTGGAAGTGGCGGGCTGGTTGGGGTTGTGGATCCAGTATAGGCTCTGGAACCGTGTCTGGAGCAGAGGGTTCCGGTATCGTCTCAGAAGGGAGTGGTCGCTGACGGTCTCGGGAGCTGCCTTCGACGAAGGTCCTATTCTCCATAGCTTCCTTGCCATCTGACAAGAAGGCATTGATCTCCTCTTCAATCTGAGCCGTGAAGTGTGGCGTTTCGAGAGGTTGAGAGGAACACACGTTGTGAAGGTTGCGGTCCATCAAGTCAGACTGGCATTGGTCCAGTGGCGCTTCCTCCGGGGCTGACGCGTGCCGAACGATTGGACTATCGGTCGCGCAGGATTGGAGAGATGGGGGGCGGAGTGTAGACGGAAGGGATGAGGAGGGTTGAACAGGCGTAACGTCAATCTGTTCAGCTCGGCCAGACTGGCCATCTCCCACCGGAGTTGGAGAATACGGGTCGCATGTTGGGACGGCAGGTGGTGTATGAGAGCGATCATCGACACTGGTCTCGGGAAGGTTGGGGAGAGAAGAAGGGCGCTTTGAGAACCTCTTAGATGAGCGCCAACGTTTGCGTAAGGAGGAAGTGGGGTCAGGAGACGTCGAGTCGTCCAGAGTGGAACGGGAACGAGGGAGTAGATTGCGGAAGGCACGATTGATGGGGGGACCACGCCGGATCGTGGAAGAGGTCGACGGGGAATCGCGTGAGGCATCGGCTTCCCCGTAAGCAGACGAGTGGGCGACGGCGACAGAGGAAGGAGATGGTATCGAATGAGAGTCGGGAGAGGGCCGCCTCCTGGATGTGGTTTGACCCATGAGGCCGCGATTGAAGACTAGGCGGATGTAGAGTAAGTGAGGGATGCAAGCAGAGGGAGTGTGATAAGCGCAGCAAGGACTGGGCACGAAGGTCGTGGTCGGCGACGGGAGCGCGGACGATGAGGCAGCTGAGGCAGTGACCGTCCTCGCGACCTCAGCTGCCTCAGCACAAGCTCCGCCCACCCCAGCGCTTCCCCCAGCAGCCGCCCGCCTCACCAACCGTAGCACAGTGTTCTGACTAAATTCCTGAACTACATAGTGCATGAAAACCTGACGCCCTGAGGTGACCGGGACCCCTCTGAAGTATATGCAAGTCCGTGTAGGGGTCATAGTCTATAGAGTTTCGTATTTCAGGTGTATTGAGATAAAACTCAAATCCTAGGGTTTCCTGGAAATGGCTTAGTAATGGCATCAGCAAAAGTATAAAAATGTTGTCTAGGATTGTAAGGTTGGCCCAACAAAGATTCAACCCCATCACATGATTATCATGTGATCTCTTTTTGTCACATTGGACTTCTCTGAATGCATACAAGTACTTATCCATAGAAATATGATTTGTAACTAAGTCTACGAGGCTACCCCCCCAAGAGGTGGCAAGCCCACTGTGATACCAGAGACTTTACAACATCACCAAAGAGTGTATAATCAAGCTACCTCTTCATCACACATGAGCGCCAGGTGCAAGCGGGGTTTCTCGCAGTCTCTAGTGGACTTCCGGGAGACAGTCAAATGCAAGATCACCCATCAGCAAAAGTGTAAAAATCTTTTGCCATATTGCCCGTTCAGGCAATACTCAGCGAGAGCGTGCAATATACGTCAGATCATGCGCTGTCATAGGTGGTCTTGCAATGTGTTAAATATATTGCAAGACCTTGCAATATCCTACAAGACCAGGCAATATCCTACAAGACCAGGCAATATCAGCAATTGTCGCAGTTTTCTCGTGCCATGTTGACCTGGGGGTCATGTGCACCAAGGCAGACACTTACCTTAACCCCAGACAACTCATATTGGGAACTGGAGCAACAGGATTCAAACCCCAGGCCTCATGAAGGCTGGGAGCGCCCACTATCACTCACTGACAAGTGGCTCACATATCAGTAGGGGCGCTTACTCATCCGAGGAAGCCCGGACTCATCATGACTCAGGTATTAGTCGTAAGGATGCCATGAGGCAGGTCAAGGGGTAGGACATGAGGTAGAGAACTCTGACCAAATGATGGTCAATAGGTACCTGGTCTGTGTACCCTTGTATTAGTATAAATAGTAGGGGGTCTGAGGCTGGGAACCTCAGACTTGATCTTCTCGTCGATCACCCATCTCCTTTGTAGGTAGCTAGCAGCCCTACCTCCTCACTGCCCCTTCTTGTCTAGAGAATACACCTCTTACCTCATCTCTTGCTGTGTTACCTCTGGTTGCTTCGCCTCTCAGCACCAACATCTGCACTAGTAAGCTTATCTTTGTTTGTCTGGTGGCACAGCTCGTTGGCTGTGACATTAGAGCAAGTCTATTACCCATCCCCTCTGTGGAGTGTCTCAACCACTTGTGGACCAGATCTCTTCCCCCAGGAGTTTTTTGAAACATTTATCATCCCCTCCCACTATCCTTCCATCCAACTCGGACCTACCGGAGTTTACCTGTTGTCACTTCAAGAGACATGGTCACCTTGACGTCCAGTCCCAGATTGACTGCGCCCTTGCTGACGACATGTCAGATCACCTTCGTCATTGCCATCAATATCGGCATACCCCTATCGTCCTTTGTCGCAAGGCCCTCCCCCCACCTGTGCCCTCTTTCCAACCTCTCGACAGACCGCTCACTACATGTCTCACCACATTTCCACCAGCCTTTGTTCCCATCCACCCCTATGGTCCCTCTCTAGTACCGCATCTCTGCACCACCTATCCCCTCCTTCACATTTCATGATCTCATTGACCTTCTCGCTATTGTCAGCTCCAAGGCTCCAAGGTCAACGCTGTCATCAAAAGACTGCAGGCTATCTTCGATTGCAGAGATCAGTTGCTCGACATCCCCCACGATCATCGGCTCGCCCTTCAGCACATCGGCGACAGGCTCGAGTGGATACTCAACAATATCATGGAGAAGGGCACCTCGTGGACTCGTAGTCAGCAACAGAACATCAATTTGTTCTGTAAGGAATTTGGCAAGGTCAAGTTCAGTGGACTTGGACAGAACTTCGAACATGTTGTAAAAGCTCTAGTGGAGTTAGAACAGTTTGGGTACTTGGATTGGATCATTGTTTAGTTTTGTATCAGGCATTGTTTTCTACCAATGGCTTCAGGCTCGCGTTACGCCCCTTTGGCAGAGGATGACTTTGAGTCAGATGACCCGGGTCCACACACCCACCCAGCTCCATCACAGGCACACACCCGCCCGGCTTCACCCACTGCCACGCTTCAAGCGTACCTAGAAATTCAATGGATCTATGCCAGTGTTGAGTATGACTCGTTGGAAAACGCTACCCGTGCCTCAGCAAATAGTTTAGGCATCACCAACCAAGCTTATGTTGATTGAACCATCTTCATGACAAGGGACATCACCCAGCGCGAAGTAGTTAACATTTATAATGTCCTCGGCAACAAGGTATATGAACACCAGAACGACTTCCTGAGGGAGTACAACACCACCCACGCCAACTTCAGACAGATGGACAGCGCTATGACAGGACTTTATGTCAAGGCTGACACTGCCGGAACCTCGCACTCAAAGCTGTTGAGGAGAGCAAACAGTTGAAGGCGGAGCTGATCACTGTCAAAGCGGACCTGGATGTTCTCAATTACAACAACACGGAACTCGTCAAGCGGTATAAGGAACTCACGGCCAAGTTTATGCAGTTGGAACAAGGCTTGTCGAACCGCACCTCGTTTGGTATTACTACCGCCCCGACTCCTGTCGTATCCCAGGTTTCACGCATCAAGGCCTCAGAACCACCCAAGTACAAAGGGAACAAGGGTTCAGACGTCACTTTCGAACAATGGTTGCAGAAGATGGGTCTCTGGTTCCACGTTCAGAACATCACTACGGACGACGACAAAGTCACCTTAGCACTCATGTACCTGAAAGGCGGCACGCACAACTACGTTGAAGAGTACATCGAAACAGCAGCGAGCGGTGGATCTCTCGGAACCTGGGCTGACTTCGTCAATTGACTCAAGGCAGGCTATCATCAACTGGCTGTAGAGAAGACAGCACAAACATCCCTCGAAGAATGGTGACTCACGCCACCGTTATTCAGTTTGCCGAGAACTTCTGCCGCTACGCCTCGAAGTCAGGTTACGCCAATGTAGAGCTCATCCATCACATTGACAAACAAGTCGGCAGAAAATCGCATTTTCTGACGGTCATGACAGCAATGCGGCAGGTCAACCCGATGCTGATCCCGACGAAATGGGAACACTATCTGGACTGGGTACTCAAGCTGGAAATGGAAACTCGCGGTAACCAGGCCAAGTCATCTTCACAGCAGCACACAACTAGTCGTCCGCTTGTCACAGTTTTCTCATGCCACGTAACCTGGGGGTCATGTGAACCAGGACATCTGGAAAAACAGCCTTTGCGAATTGACACTAATTATCACTATTCAGATAATCTCATCTATATTAGCAAGTGTTAGCAGAGATGACATCTATATTAGAGCTACTATTTAGACGCACTTCTTCAGTAGTGCAACTAAGCACTAATTAGTATACTTGGTACTAGTTATAACTACTCTTCACTATCACTTTTGCTATAGTGCCACGTAGTGCCGACGTAATACTACTATAGCACTACTGCAAATGTGATCGTCTAATTTTTGCTATTTTGCACTACTGTAGTACTATTTAGCACTATTTTAGCACTATTCATCTAGGGGAGACTCAAATAAGATGAAAATTCTTTATTTATAGCTCATAGTTCTCAACTCAAGCATTACACACCTCTATAGCTGCAAAACCACCATGATAGCTGACTTATATTTGAGGGCACAACTCAACATAGACCTTGTTATCATGTATAGGACTAGGCTGTCAGCACAGCATTCATACCATGAGGCATACTCTATAGCACACTCCATATTATATACATAGTCCTAGACATTACACATATGCAAGCCTCAGCAGGTGAATCTCAAAGTGAGGTGTCACCACTTTGTTTAGGTCTAGCAGAAATGGATATATATAGTACTTGTGAAGAGAGATTTCATAAGCTCTTGTGGTGCAGTGGCATAGAGCACCACCTTGAAACAGGTGTCATATGAAGGTGATGTTGAGGGTTCAAGACTGGCTGAGGCTTTTTTTCCATATATTTTTTCCAGCACTTTAAATGCATCTGGGACTTATAAATAGATGGTTTTGAGGTCATAGAAAGCATCTCTACATCAGTCAGAAATCATAGACCCACTCTATCCACTACTATCAACGTCTACTGTAGCACTATTTCCATCTACTATAGTGCTACTTTGCACGAATTTGCATCAATAGTGCAAAATAGGGCAATTATTTTGGGGGACCTCTCGATTTTGCACTATTTTTCACTATTCAACTACTGTGTCTATTAAGAGCTAATTTGTACTGAATAGGTGTAATTTGCAAAGGTGGTTTTTACAGATGGACAGACGCTCACCTTGACCACGGACAATTCGTATCGGAAAGTGGAGGAGCCAGGATCGAACCCAGGACCTTGTGGGGTCCGAGAGTGCCCATCCTCACTCACTAGCAGGTGACTCACATGTCAGCAGGGGTGCTTACTCATCGGAGGAAGCTTGGACTTAGCATGACTCAGGTGTTAGTCATGAGGACACCATGTGACAGGTCAGGAGGCAGGGCATGAGTCAGCGGACTCTGACCAAGCAAGGGTCAATAGGTACCTGGTCTGTGCACCACTGTATTTGTATAAATAGTAGGGGGTCTGAGGCAGAGAACCTCAGACTTGATCTTCTCGTCGATCACCCATCTCCTCTGTAGGTAGCTAGCAGCCCTACCTTCTATTGCCTCTTCTAGTTTAGGGAATCTACACTTTTACCTCATTTCTTGCTGTGTCACCTGGAGTTGCTTCGCCCCTCAGCACCAACCCCATCACCAGTAAGCTTGTCTTTGTTTGTCTGGTGACACAGCTCGTTGGCTGTGACACCACTACGGGACCCTAATGCCATGGACGTCGATGCAATGCACAAACCAGAGAAGCTGTCCAAAGAACAACTTGAATGGCTTGACAAAAAGCTCTGTTTCTGCTGTGGCAAGCACAAGTTTACGACTGGCCAGAAGTGTCGCAACCCTCAGTACATAGGTTACTACGAGCTTCCAGACATGAAAAAGCAGGCGGCCGCCCCAACCAAGGTACACACAATGGACACGGCCGATGAAGACAAATAGGAGTACATCCGCAGGGCTCTCAAGGAGTTTGAGACCACGAAGGGAAAAGGCAAAGGCAAGGCGCCGGAAACTGAGACCACCGCACACATCGTCAAGGTCAAAGAATCTGAGGAGGATTTTCTGGAACAGGTACTTCGAAGACTGACCAAAGTATCCGACTCTGTAATCATAGCATAGACCTAGAGGACTTTTTTGTTCCGCGTTTGAATGTTATCTATCTCGCATCAGCTTGTCACCTGCGAAATTCATTCGATCTCAAAGTTTCCCTCACTCAAGGTACGCATAAAGTTCAGTCAGAAGCCCTGCTCGATTCAGGAGCCTACTCTTGCTTTACCCACCACCGGTTTGTTCAAGAACACGGACTCACCCTACGACATCCCTCTCGGGATGTACACGTCTTCAATGCGGATGCCACCGAGAATACGAAGGGGTTAATCACACACTATGTCCGTTGTTTACTCCATATCAGAGACCACCTCGCTTGGTAGTCGTTTCTTGTCACAGACATCGGGCGTCAAGATATTATCATTGGCATGGCATTCCTACATGAACATAACCCCGAACTCGATTGGAATGCTGGGAACATTGAATTCACACGCTGTCCCTCAACATGCACCCGGCACACAGTGCAGGATGAAGAACTACGGAGTTTGCAACTTCCCTGAGTGGAAGATGTTGCGCGGGACCAGTATGGTGACCTCAGCCTTGAATCATGGGAGAGCACTGATCAGTTCAGTCATTGGGTGAACTTCTCAGATGACCTGAGCGCTCGTCAGATGCAAGCCGGGTTAGAAGAGAAAAAGGACACCAACCCTGCAGCAAAAGGTGAACAGGATGGCGATTACTGGTCAAACCATGTGCCTGAACAGTATTGACAGTACGGGAATGTTTTCTCCAAGAAAGCTTCAGAGAGAATGCCAACAAGAAAAGCCTACAATCACACTAGTGAACTGGTCCCTGGAGCCTCACTCCCTAAGCCGGCCAAATTGTACCTGCTCAACCTCGACGAACAGAATTCACTTGAAGCCTGGATTACAGAGCAAGAAGATAAAGGCTATATCTATATGTCCAAGAGTCCCACTGCCGCCCCGGTCTTCTTTGTCCGTAAGAAGGATGGAAGCCTACGTTTGGTCCAAGACTACTGGGCACTGAATGCAGTCACAAAGAAGGACAAGTTTCCCATTCCTCGGATTTTAGACCTTGTAGACAGGCTCTCTCAAGCATTGATCTTCACCTCACTCGACCTAAGGTGGGGCTACAACAATGTGCGCATTCGCGAAGGAGATGAAGAGAAACCCGCGTTCATCACACACAAAAGGCTTTTCGAGCCAACAATTATGATCTTTGGTTTATGCAATGCACCTAGTTTATTTCAAGCAATGATGAATGAGGTTCTGAAGGAGGAAATCGCGACCGGACATGTCGTAGTCTACATCGACGACACCCTCATCTTCACATATGACCTCGCCCTGCATCGTCAACTGGTAGAGCGGGTTCTAAAGAAGTTGCGCGACAACGACCTCTTTGTCAAGCCTGAAAAGTGCAAGTCCGAGCAGCCCTCAGTTCATTTCCTAGAACTTGTCGTGTCGAAGGATTCAATCTCTATGAACGAGTCTAAGGTGCAAGGTGTCAAAGAATGGCCTACTCCGACCAAAGTCGAACACATTCAAGCCTTCCTCAGACTAGCCAACTTCTATTGGCAATTCATCAAGGACTTTGCCAAGATTGCACGACCGCTCACTAAGCTCGCGTGCAAGGACATTCAGTGTAAATGGGGAGAGGAACAAGAGTAGGCCTTCAAAGGACTCAAAACTGCGTTTACAACAGCTCCAATTCTGCAGATCCCAAACGACACAGCTCCATACAGGCTAGAGACAGACTCATCCGACTTCGCAACAGGGGCAGTTTTGAAACAACTTGGAGAAGATAAACTATGGCACCCGGTCACCTTCTAATCCAAGTCCCTCAATGTCCACAAATGAAACTATGAGATCTACGACAAGGAGCTTTCAGCCATCATCCGAGCCTTGGAGGAATATCGACACTATCTAGAGGAACACCCCGAACCGGTTGAGATCTGGTCAGACCATCTCAATCTCACCTACTTCCAGCAAGCACAGAAGCTCACACACCGACAAGCCCGATGGAGTTTATTCATGTCCTGCTTCAATTTTGTTCGGAAGCATCGGCCTGGAAAGACAATGCTACGAGCCGACCCTCTGTCTAGGAGGCCAGATCATGAAGAGGGGGTAAGCAGTGATAACTTCGGACAGACACTGCTAAAACCCGAGTTTTTTGCAATTAAAGCCATGCAACCTAGTCACGCCTCCATCGTCGATGACAAGGAGCTGCTCGAATGCATCAAAAAGGCCCTCAAAGATGACAAAATGACGAAGCACTACAAGGAATTGCTAGCTAGTGGACCCCGGCAGTTTGGAAAGTACCTGCAAGATTGGAACATGGAGAACGGTTTACTGTTATGATGAGGCAAAGTCTACGTACCCAAAGACCAAAGCATCCGCCTTGACCTGCTCAAACTACACCACAATACGTTACTTGCAGGTCACCTAGGAAGGTGGAAGACTTTAGAGATCATTGCATGCAACTACTGGTGGCCCGGCATGTCAGTCGACGTCAAGAAGTACGTGCAAGGGTGCAACACTTGCCAACAGAATAATTCAGTCAGGAAACCACCGTACGGTCTACTGCAACCAAACAAAATTTCCGCTGGTCCATGGGAAATCTGGTCAATCAACATCATCTCTCAGCTCCCACACTCGGTCGATAGACACGGCAACACCTTTACAGCAATTGTAGTAGTAGTGGACCGTCTCTTCAAGCACTCCCACTTCTTTGCAGCCGATGATCACTTCTCGGCAACAGAAGCAGCTGAACTCATCTATGAGCACATTCTGAAGCACCATGGTCTTCTCTAACAGATCATCTCCGATCAAGGAACACAGTTTGCGAGCGCAGCGTTCAAGAAGTTTTGCAAGTTGCTAGGAGTCCAATCATCGATGTCCACAGCCTACCATCCACAAACAGATGGATAGACTGAGTGAGTAAACCAATCCCTCAAACAGTACCGTCGGATCTTCACTGAACATCGACCAGACAATTGGGCATCCCTTCTATCCACCGCGGAGTTTGCGTACAACAATGCACCACACGAGTCGACCAGCCTGTCACCATTCTTCATCGAGTATGGGTACAATCTGTTATGCTGAAGTACTAACACAAGTCTATCCAGACTTATCACGCGGACTTATCCAAGTACACGGTGTAGCACACGGGGGAGAGAGTATCGCGCAAGTCCCTAGATTGAGGGATATAGGGATATAGGAGGTAACAAAGAGGAGAACAGAAGTGGGGAGCCTCTACCAACTACAGGCCTCCTTATATACTATGGGGTACTGACCGTATTAGGAAGGCAAAGGGAACCGACCAAAGTAGAGAGGTACAGGGAGACTGTAAGGGAACACATCTGGTCGAGGCTGGGCCCAGTATAGTACGCGACCTAGATCAGGGTCCTGTGGTATAACCGAAAGGGGACAGAGGCGGGACAGGGTCCTGAGTCTGGGTCAGGGTCGGGTCATGTAACCGAAAGGAGAAAGGGGTGCAACAAGGGTCAGGGTAAAGTAATGTAGCCGAAAAGGGAAAGGATCAGGGTCGGACTCAGGGTCCGGTCATGCAGACGAAAGGGGAAGGCATTAAGGGGAAAGGGCTGAGTCTGGAAACGTAGTTGTCAGGGGACGGAGTGGGGGATGATAGTGTACAGGCGGACGACGGGGAGCTGGAAAGGTAAATATAGGTCGCCTGGGATAGGAAGGGGGTTGAGTGTACACGAGGGCGACAAGAAGGAGGAATTTAATAACAAAAAGATGGGGGGTGGGGTGTACTGATGGTAACACAATCCAAAGATGGCCTCTGATGTTCAAGAAGAACTTGCCTTCCCCTTGCTTGAAGATATATTCCACAACCATGCAGAGGCAAGAGAACAAGCACAAGCATCGCTCACTATGGCTGCTGAACCAATGAAATGGTACTACGTTCAAGGACGTGTGGACCCTCCCTTCAAAGTCGGCAACAAAGTTCTGCTCAAAGGACGCGACCTCAAAATCCGTAACTCGTCAGCCAAGCTCTCAGCCAAGAACTATGGGCCATATGAGATAACGGAAAAGATCAGACCTGTTGACTTCAGAGTCAAGCTTCCACCACAGAACAAGGTCCATCCTGTCTTTCATGCTTCAAAGCTCATCCCCTACCGTGAAGACGAGATCGGCAACTGCAACCCGGAGAAACCTGACCCTATGGAAGTCAAAGGCCACAATAAGTTTGAAGTCAAAAAGATTCTAGACTCTTGCATCAACCGTGGATACGTGCAATACTTTATCAAATGGGCCGGCTACGATGTCTCTGAAGCAACTTGGGAACCTGAGCGCAATGTCAAATATGTCAAAGAACTACTCGTTGAATTCCACACCCTTCACCCGAATGTACCACAGACAATTGCTCTCAACAATCCACGACCAGTCGTGTGGGAGTTTCAACGCAATATTTGATTTGAACACTTCACAGGAGCTCAGATCTTGAAGAGGGGGTAGTGTCGCAGTTTTCTCGTGCCACATGATCTGGAGGTCATGTGCACTAAGGCAGATGCTTACCTTAACCACGGACAACTTGTATTGGAAACTGGAGCAACGGAATGCGAACCCCAGGCCTCATGAAGGCTGGGAGCGCCCATCATCACTCACTGGCAGGTGACTGGTGTGTCAGCAGGAGCACTTACTCATTGGAAGGAGTCCGGACTGGGCACGACTCAGGTATTAGCCGTAAGGTCATTATGAGGCAGGTCAGGGGGAAGGACATGAGGCAAAGAACTCTGACCAAACGATGGTCAATAGGTACTTGGTCTGTGCACCGTTGTATTAGTATAAATAGTAGAGAGTCTGAGGCAGGGAACCTCAGACTTGATCTTCTCGTCGACTCCCCATCTCCTCTGTAGGTAGCTAGCAGCCCTACCTCCTATTGCCCCTTCTAGTCTAGGGAATCTACTTCTTTACACCATCTCTTGCTGTGTCACCTGGAGTTTCTTCACCCCTCAGCACCAACCCCATCACCAGTAAGCTTGTCTTTGTTTGTCTGGTGGCACAGCTCGTTGGCTGTGACAGCAATACCGGGCAATATTTCGCATTATTGTAGGTATTGCGAGGTATTGCCAGTATTGCGCGCTCTCGGAATACTTGTGGTTGCGGAAAGTATTCGAACGCCCGTGTTTAGGCGCTGTCACAGCCAACGAGCTGTGCCACCAAAACAAACAAGGGCAAAGCTTACTGATGCAGAGGTTGGTGCTGAGAAGCGAAGCAACCACAGGTGACACAGCTAGAGATGTGAAGAGATGTATTCCCTAGACTAGAAGGGGTAGTGAGGGAGGTAGGGCTGCTAGCTACCTACAGAGGAGATGGGGAATCGACGAGAAGATCAAGTCTGAGGTTCCCTGCCTCAGACTCCCTACTATATATACTAATACAATGGTGCACAGACCAGGTACCTATTGACTATCGTTTGGTCAGAGTTCTCTGCCTCATGTCCTACCCTCTGACCTGCCTCATGGTGACCTTACGACTAATACCTGAGTCGTGCCGAGTCCGGACCCCTCCCAATGAGTAAGCGCTCCTGCTGTCACATCAGTCACCTGCCTGTGAGTGAGGACTGGGGC